>NC_088867.1:41194771-41494771 GCF_032884065.1 Artemia franciscana
AGTTGAAAATATGGGATAATGTTGGGTCTGAGGCCAAATGAACCTCAAATCTTGACTTGAAACGAAAGAAAAAACTAAACTCTGAAATAAACAAAGATGGATAATCAACCTGAATAACAATGTGTAACAATACCATATGGCAATTAACAGTTAAAACTAACTATATTTCTGTTAATTGTCAAATATAGTTTTTTTTTTATTTATTTTGCTTGCGTAATCCATTGCATAACCTTTTATTTTTGAAAAACGTCTATTGCTTCCTAAACAAGTACAAAATGTTCCTACTATAGGGAATGTGTGTCGGGGTTCATCCTTTACTAAGCAGAATAGTAGTCAGTGACAAGATCACTGGATTTTTTTTTGGGGGGGGGGTTGTCACCCACTTTGTCAAAGTTTAGCGTATTTTTCTGCCTCATAGATGTTATTGAGTAATTATATAACAAAATATAATAAAAGCGGAGCTATATTTAAACCAAAGACGTGTAAAGTTCCAATTATGAAATTTATTTGAAACTTAAAACCGACAAAAATTTAAATGAATAAAATACTGAATTTTGATTGAAAAAAAGAAGCAGAAATCACCACAGAAACGAGTAGGGCTGATACCCAGTATCACTTTTAAATTCTTCACATTCCTATAGTTTTTCACCAGCTTGAGTTTTCATATGCCTAGTCAAATTGCTCTTGGTAGAAAATTTCTTGTTGCAAGCGTAAACATTCATAGGGTTTTTCTCTATTGTGAGTTCTCATGTGCTGATCCAAACTAAACTGCGAAGAAAGGTTCTTCGTGCACATATAACATTCATATGGTTTTTCACCAGTGTGGATTCTCATATGTATAGCCAAATTGGAGTTTAGAGAATTTTTTTTGCATACTTCACATTCATATGGTTTTTCTCCATTATGAGACCTCATATGCCCAGCCAATCCGTACTTTGAAGGGAATTTCTTATTGCAAACTTCACATTCATGTAGATTTTCACCAGTGTGCATTCTCATATGCTCGTTTAAAGACACTACCCAGCCGAATTTCTTTTTAAATGCTTCCTATTCATACAGTTTTTCACCAGTGTGGGTTGTCATATGCATGGCCAATCTACACTTCCAAGGAAATTTCAAGGAACTTCCAAGGAACGTCACATTCACGTAGTTTTTCACCAGTGTCTATTCTCTCTTCTTCACATTCATATGGTTTTTCATCAGTGTGGGCTCTCATATGTCTAGTCAAATTGTTCTTGATAGAAAATGTCTTTTTGCAAGCTTCATGTTTATAGGGTTTTTCTCCATTATGCTTTCGCATGTGCATACCCAAACGACGCTTCGAAGAAAGCTTCTTTTTGCACATATAACATTCATATGGTGTCTCACCAGTATGGGTTCTCATATGTATGGCCAATTTACACTTCCAAGGAAATTTTTTTTCACACACGTCACATTCATGTAGTTTTTTACCAGTGTCTATTCTCTCTTCTTCACATTCATATGGTTTGTCATCAGTGTGGGCTCTTATATGGCTAGTCAAATTGTTCTTGATAGAAAATTTCTTTTTGCAAGCTTCAGATTTATAGGGTTTTTCTCCATTATGCGTTCGCATGTGCATACCCAAACAAAACTTCGAAGAAAGCTTCTTTTTGCACATATAACATTCATATGGTGTTTCACCAGTGTGGGTTCTCATATGCATGGCCAATCTACACTTCCAAGGAAATTTCTTTTCACACACGTCACATTCATGTAGTTTTTTACCAGTGTGTATTCTCTCTTCTTCACATTCATATTGTTTTTCATCAGTGTGGGCTCTTATATGTCTAGTCAAATCGTTCTTGATAGAAAATGTCTTTTTGCAAGCTTCATATTCATAGGGGTTTTCCAGTTTTATGTCTTCTTGTATTGTAAAGTCGGTCACTCCAGTCATATGCTGTGAATCTGAGTTAGGGTCAAAGTTTCCAAAACTTAGATCCATATCACTATTGGTATAATGTACTTGTACTTGTACGTGTTACTTGTATACTTATATAGCTACTTGCTTTTCGAAAGGAGACTGATAGATCTTCCTAGACAACGCTTGTTTTTATGCTTTGAATGACGTCATTAAAAAAGCCCGTGATGTGAATTTTCATGTGACGTCATTTACGGATATAATATAAATGCAGCGTTCTATATTAGTGGATGACGTCATTAAGATACTGGTTTATATAAATATTATATGTGTCATTAGTATTTTCCTCCAAAATTAAGGCTCTCCGCAAATTTTCTCAAACTTGTGAGGTATTTAGGTCGATTTTGAGGACAGAATATATATATATATATATATATATATATATATATATATATATATATATATATATATATATATATATATATATATATATATATATATATATATATATATATATATTTATATATATTCCTCGAAGGCATCCAGTCAAAATTTTAAGATAACTTTTTGAGTCAGTATAGCTAAAAGGTACTTTAAACTATGCATTTGGGATAACACCTTTTGATATGGTATTGGCCCCAATAGTCCCTGAGGAAAGGGCTGTAAGTTATGTAATTTGCCCATAGTTTCTATGGGCTATAGTATTTGTTATTGGGAAATGAACTTGTTTTTAGGGGGGGGACCTCTGTTTGCGATACCTTCCTTGGAATGGAGAGGGTTTCCTTTGTTTGTATTGTTTCTTGTGATATTTGTCTCTCTCTTCCACTGCAGGAACCGAAGAGCCTGACCTGAGTAAATGTCTCTCCATTTCATCCAAGATTCTTTCCCTCATTTGTTCCAGATTATCTTGATTAAAATTGAAATAGACCAGATTATCCGAAAATCTTGGAAAACACTTAAAGCGAAGAGATAACGATGAAACTTGGTGGGAAGAATAAAAACATGTAAACGATATGTGAGGAGTCCACGATACGTAAATGACGTAGCCGGACCGGATCCGGTGATATTGGGGGGAGTTGGGGAGGGACCTAATGTCTTGGAAAACGCTTAAAGTGGAAGGTTCGGGTTGAAACTTGGTAGTAAAAATAAGCAGAAGTCCTAGATACGTGATTGACATAACCGGATTGGATTCACTCTATTTGGGGGAGTTGGGGAGAGGGTTAATTCTGAAAAATTAGAAAAAATGAGGTATTTTTAACTTACGAAGGTGTGATCGGACCTTAAGGAAATTTCATTTTTAGAAGGACCTCGTAACTCAGATCTCTTATTTTATATCCCGACTAGATCCAGCGTCATTGGGGGTGGGGGAAGTTGGGGGGACTGGAAATCTTGGAAAACACTTAAAGCGGAGAGATTAGGATGAAACTTGGTGAGAAGAATAAAAATATGTCCAAGATACGTGATCGACATAACCAGACCGAATCCGCTCTCTTTCGTGGAGTTGGGGGGAGGGTGGGGGAGTAATTCGAAAAATCAGAACAAAAGAGGTATTTGTAACTTACGAACGGGTGATCAGATCTTAGTGAAATTTGATATTTAGAAGGATATTGTGCTTGAGAGCTCTTATTTTAAATCCCGACCAGATCCGGTGACACTGGGGGGGGGGGGAGTTGGAGGGGGAAACCAATATTCTTGGAAAACGTGAAAATTGTGGTATTTTATCTTACGAATGGGTGATTGAATCTCAATGAAATTTGATATCAATTGAGATTCAAATCTGATCCAATTGAAATTCAAATCGGATCCGGGGACAAACGGGGGTTGGAGGGAGAAACAAAATCTTGGAAAACGCCTAGAGTGGAGAGATCGGGATGAAACTTGATGAGAAGCATAAGCACATGTTATACATACGTGATTGATACACTTGGGACGGATATGTTCTCTTTAGAGGAGCTGGGGGGTGTTGATTTGGAAAAATTAAAAACATTGAGGTATTTTTAACTAAAGAATGGGTGACAGAATCTTAATGAAATTTGATATTTAGAAGGAACTCATGTCTCAGAGATCTTATTTCAAATTCCGGCCAGATGTGTTGACATTGGGAGGAGTTGGAGGGGGAAACTGGAAATCTTGGAAAACACTTAGAGTGGAAAAATCGGGATGAAACTTGGTGGGTAGAATAAGCAAATGTCGTAGATACGTGATTGACGTAACCTTACTGGATCCGCTCTCTTTGGGGGATTTAGGGGGTGGGGTTCAGTGCTTTAGTGAGTTTGGTGCTTCTGGACGTGCTAGGGTGATGAAAATTGGTAGTCAGGCGTGTCAGGGAGCTGCACAAATTGACTTGACAAAGTCGTTTTCGCCGATTAGACCATCTGAGGGGTTGAACACACACACACTCACACACACACACACACACACACACACACACACACATATATATATATATATATATATATATATATATATATATATATATATATATATATATATATATATATATATATATATATATATATATATATATATATATATATATATATATATGTATATATATATATATATATATATATATATATATATATATATATATATATATATATATATATATATATATATAAATAATGAAAAGAGAAATCACCAATGCAACAGCACAAACACATTAAAAAAAAAAAAAAAAAAATTACTGTCCCTTTCCATACAAAATAATAAGATCAAATTAGAATTGCAAAAATCTAAATCTTCCATGGAATATTTTTGGATTCTTCGAATGAATCTTTGTCCATAGGGCGCCAAGGACTATCTTAAGGACATTAACGTAACATTTTACTGTAATGTTATCCTCAATTTGTTTTCATGGTATTTTTATGAATAAACATGCTCTGTTCAAATCTAGTTTCCCTGTTGAAGCCTAAAAAACCAGCAATTGATTAAAATCTTAATCTTGATTCTCCTAGAAAGAAATGTTTTGATACACGCACGCACGGCATAGACAAGCACGGCTTATATTTATAAGAAAATGAGTTGTATCCGATGCGGGGATGGCCTAAAAGTGTATATATATATATATATATATATATATATATATATATATATATATATATATATATATATATATATATATATATATATATATATATATATATATATAAATAAATATATATAAAATAAATATATATATAATATATATATAATATATATATAATATATATAATATATATATATATATATATATATATATATATATATATATATATATATATATATATATATATATATATATATATATATACTGAATTTAAATTCCACTTTAAAATTTAGTATATAGAGGGCTCCGCAGAAAAAATTCCAATCAGGCCCTGCACCCATACGATCGGGTCGTGTCAAAATATTTTTGTTTTCGATGTTTTCCTGACCCTCTCTACCATTATGACCCTTACTCTTCCCTTCTATCTCTTTTAACCTTTCTGACCTTTCAGGTTACAATCCTATAAAACACTTTAGATGTTGCAAACTGACGCAGCCCAAATTATTTTCAAATGTTGTTTTCTGCATAGAAAACAAAATTTGCCCAAAGAAACTTATGACTGTAATTTCCAGATATGCTCTTTTGACGAGCTAGGTAAAGAATTTTTTTTCGGGTTGCGTCACTATTTTATTAGTAGTAAATTCTAATCTAAATACTAAATAAAAAATAGACAGATTAGAGACCAACCACTCAGCTCCTCACTCCAAGTCAAGATTTGAGGTTTATTTGCTACCACATCTCCCCCCCCCACCAACCCTAAATTATCCCGAAGTTTCAGCTTGATCCCCAAAGCCATTCCCAGGATGTTACAGATACGTCTCTCAAATCATCTTGCTTCTGACGTCTTGCTTCATCTTGCTTCATTCTGCAAGCTGTTATGCGGCTGTCTGTTTTGTTATTATTGCATTGTGAATATTATCATACCTCACGTTATTAACATTTAAATTTGTTTAGCTTTTGTGTTTTTCGATTTTTTTTTCTTCTTAATTCTATGTTTGTTTGATTTAGTCGCAAGATGAAGCAATCATCTTGCTTCATCTCTCATCTGACGACTTTTAATTTACCTTTATAATTTCTTTAGGGACTTGGAGTGCAAAAGCCTTTTTGATAGACTGGGGAAAATACATTTTCCTCCCTGGTTCTCAAGTTGAAAATATGGGATAATGTTGGGTCTGAGGCCAAATGAACCTCAAATCTTGACTTGAAACGAAAGAAAAAACTAAACTCTGAAATAAACAAAGATGGTCAACCTGAATAACAATATGTAACAATACCATATGGCAATTAACAGTTAAAACTAACTATATTTCTGTTAATTGTCAAATATAGTTTTTTTTTTTCATTTATTTTGCTTGCGTAATCCATTGCATAACCTGTTATTTTTGAAAAACGCCTATTGCCTCCTAAACAAGTACAAAATGTTCCTACTATAGGGAATGTGTGTCAGGGTTCATCCTTTACTAAGCAGAATAGTAGTCAGTGACAAGATCACTTGATTTTTTTTGAGGGGGGTTGTCACCCACTTTGTCAAAGTTTAGCGTATTTTTCTGCCTCATAGATGTTATTGAGTAATTATATAAAAAAATATAATAAAAGCGGAGCTATATTTAAACCAAAGACGTGTAAAGTTCCAATTATGAAATTTATTTGAAACTTAAAACCGACAAAAATTTAAATGAATAAAATACTGGATTTTGATCGAAAAAAAGAAGCAGAAATCACCACAGAAACGAGTAGGGCTGATACCCAGTATCACTTTTAAATTCTTCACATTCCTATAGTTTTTCACCAACTTGAGTTTTCATATGCCTAGTCAAATTGCTCTTGGTAGAAAATTTCTTGTTGCAAGCGTAAATATTCATAGGGTTTTTCTGTATTGTGAGTTCTCATGTGCTGATCCAAACTAAACTGCGAAGAAAGGTTCTTTGTGCACATATAACATTCATATGGTTTTTCACCAGTGTGGATTCTCATATGTATAGCCAAATTGGAGTTTAGAGAAATTTTTTTGCATACTTCACATTCATAGGGTTTTTCTCCATTATGAGACCTCATATGCCCAGCCAATCCGTACTTTGAAGGGAATTTCTTATTGCAAACTTCACATTCATGTAGATTTTCACCAGTGTGCATTCTCATATGCTCGTTTAAAGACACTACCCAACCGAATTTCTTTTTACATGCTTCCTATTCATACAGTTTTTCATCAGTGTGGGTTGTCATATGCATGGCCAATCTACACTTCCAAGGAAATTTCAAGGAACTTCCAAGGAACGTCACATTCATGTAGTTTTTCACCAGTGTCTATTCTCTCTTCTTCACATTCATATGGTTTTTCATCAGTGTGGGCTCTCATATGGCTAGTCAAATTGTTCTTGATAGAAAATGTCTTTTTGCAAGCTTCATATTTATAGGGTTTTTCTCCATTATGCGTTCGCATGTGCATACCCAAACGACGCTTCGAAGAAAGCTTCTTTTTGCACATATAACATTCATATGGTGTTTCACCAGTGTGGGTTCTCATATGCATGGCCAATTTACACTTCCAAGGAAATTTTTTTTCACACACGTCACATTCATGTAGTTTTTTACCAGTGTCTATTCTCTCTTCTTCACATTCATATGGTTTGTCATCAGTGTGGGCTCTTATATGGCTAGTCAAATCGTTCTTGATAGAAAATGTCTTTTTGCAAGCTTCAGATTTATAGGGTTTTTCTCCATTATGCGTTCGCATGTGCATACCCAAACGACACTTCGAAGAAAGCTTCTTTTTGCACATATAACATTCATATGGTGTTTCACCAGTGTGGGTTCTCATATGCATGGCCAATCTACACTTCCAAGGAAATTTCTTTTCACACACGTCACATTCATGTAGTTTTTTACCAGTGTCTATTCTCTCTTCTTCACATTCATATGGTTTGTCATCAGTGTGGGCTCTTATATGGCTAGTCAAATCGTTCTTGATAGAAAATTTCTTTTTGCAAGCTTCAGATTTATAGGGTTTTTCTCCATTATGCGTTCGCATGTGCATACCCAAACAAAACTTCGAAGAAAGCTTCTTTTTGCACATATAACATTCATATGGTGTTTCACCAGTGTGGGTTCTCATATGCATGGCCAATCTACACTTCCAAGGAAATTTCTTTTCACACACGTCACATTCATGTAGTTTTTCACCAGTGTGCATTCTCACTTCTTCACATTCATATTGTTTTTCATCAGTGTGGGCTCTTATATGTCTAGTCAAATCGTTCTTGATAGAAAATGTCTTTTTGCAAGCTTCATATTCATAGGGGTTTTCCAGTTTTATGTCTTCTTGTATTGTAAAGTCGGTCACTCCAGTCATATGCTGTGAATCTGAGTTAGGGTCAAAGTTTCCAAAACTTAGATCCATATCACTATTGGTATAATGTACTTGTACGTGTTACTTGTATACTTATATAGCTACTTGCTTTTCGAAAAGAGATTGATAGATCTTCCTAGACAACGCTTGTTTTATGCTATGAATGACGTCATTAAAAAAAGCCCTTGATGTGAATTTTCATGTGACGTCATTTACGGATATAATATAAATGCAGCGTTCTATATTAGTGGATGACGTCATTAAGATACTGATTTATATAAATATTATATGTGTCATTAGTATTTTCCTCCAAAATTAAGGCTCTCCGCAAATTTTCTCAAACTTGTGAGGTATTTAGGTCGATTTTGAGGACAGAATATATATATATATATATATTTATATATATTCCTCGAAGGCATCCGGTCAAAATTTTAAGATAACTTTTTGAGTCAGTATAGCTAAAAGGTACTTTAAACTATGCATTTGGGATAACACCTTTTGATATGGTATTGGCCCCAATAGTCCCTGAGGAAAGGGCTGTAAGTTATGTAATTTGCCCATAGTTTCTATAGGCTATAGTATTTGTTATTGAGAAATGAACTTGTTTTTAGGGGGGGGGACCTCCGTTTGCGATACCTTCCTTGGAATGGAGAGGGTTTCCTTTGTTTGTATTGCTTCTTGTGATATTTGTCTCTCTCTTCCACTGCAGGAACCAAAGAGCCTGACCTGAGTAAATGTCTCTCCATTTCATCCAAGATTCTTTCCCTCATTTGTTCCAGATTATCTTGATTAAAATTGAAATAGACCAGATTATCCGAAAATCTTGGAAAACACTTAAAGCGAAGAGATAACGATGAAACTTGGTGGGAAGAATAAAAACATGTAAACGATATGTGAGGAGTCCACGATACGTAAATGACGTAGCCGGACCGGATCCGGTGATATTGGGGGGAGTTGGGGAGGGACCTAATGTCTTGGAAAACGCTTAAAGTGGAAGGTTCGGGTTGAAACTTGGTAGTAAAAATAAGCAGAAGTCCTAGATACGTGATTGACATAACCGGATTGGATTCACTCTATTTGGGGGAGTTGGGGAGATGGTTAATTCTGAAAAATTAGAAAAAATGAGGTATTTTTAACTTACGAAGGTGTGATCGGACCTTAATGAAATTTCATTTTTAGTAGGACCTCGTTACTCAGATCTCTTATTTTATGTCCCGACTAGATCCAGCGTCATTGGGGGTGGGGGAAGTTGGGAGGACTGGAAATCGGGGAGTATTTTTACCTTACGCTCTGACCGAATCCGCTCTCTTTCGTGGAGTTGGGGGGAGGGTGGGGGGAGTAATTCGAAAAATCAGAACAAAAGAGGTATTTGTAACTTACGAACGGATGATCAGATCTTAGTGAAATTTGATATTTAGAAGAATATTGTGCTTTCGAGCTCTTATTTTAAATCGTTACCAGATCCGGTGACACTGGGGGGAGTTGGAGGGGGAAACCAATATTCTTGGAAAACGTGAAAATTGTGGTATTTTATCTTACGAATGGGTGATTGAATCACAATGAAATTTGATATCAATTGAGATTCAAATCGGATTCAATTGAAATTCAAATCGGATCCGGGGACAAACGGGGGTGGGAGGGAGAAACAAAATCTTGGAAAACGCCTAGAGTGGAGAGATCGGGATGAAACTTGATGAGAAGCATAAGCACATGTTATACATGCGTGATTGATACACTTGGGACGGATATGTTCTCTTTAGAGGAGCTGGGGGGTGTTGATTTGGAAAAATTAAAAACATTGAGGTATTTTTAACTAAAGAATGGGTGACCGAATCTTAATGAAATTTGATATTTAGAAGGAACTCATGTCTCAGAGATCTTATTTCAAATTCCGGCCAGATCTGTTGACATTGGGAGGAGTTGGAGGGGGAAACTGGAAATCTTGGAAAACGCTTAGAGTGGAAAAACCGGGATGAAACTTGGTGGGTAGAATAAGCAAATGTCGTAGATACGTGATTGACGTAACCGTATTGGATCCGCTCTCTTTGGGGGAGTTAGGGGGTGGGGTTCAGTCTTTAGTGAGTTTGGTGCTTCTGGACGTGCTAGGGTGATGAAAATTGGTAGGCGTGTCAGGGAGCTACACAAATTGACTTGACAAAGTCGTTTTCCCCGATTAGACCATCTGGGGGGTTGAACACGCACACTCACACACACATACACACACACACACACACACATATATATATATATATATATATATATATATATATATATATATATATATATATATATATATATATATATATATATATATATATATATATATACACACACACACACACATATATATATATATATATATATATATATATATATATATATATATATATATATATATATATATATATATATATATATATACTTGTGTATAGCTTATATATATATGTATAGCTTGGTGGGGGCGCTTCGCGCCCCCCCAAGCCCCCCCGCGCGCGTAAGTCGTTACGCGCCATAATAGTTACGCGCCATTGTAGTTGTGTCCCTATGTCCCACCTGTGAATATAGATATATATATATATATATATATATATATATATATATATATATATATATATATATATATATATATATATGGTTTTAACTACGTAAAACTTGCGAATATACAACATTCTTTGCTGTCCCATTGTCTTTGCATATAAATAGATTGTCAGGTTTACCGACTCTTGAACCTGCAACATATAATGGTCCATGGGAAAACAATCTGTATTCAGATCTATACCTCATGATTCTAATGATTGCCCTTGAGCTTTGTTGATGGTGATTGCTAATCGACCATTCCCTGTCCCGGTGTCCCGGTCGTCATTTACATCCCCCTGTTTCCCCCGGTGTCCCCGTTGTAGTTGTGTCCCTGTGTCCCGGTCGTCATTTATATTCCCTGTGTCCCGGTCGTCATTTGTATCCCGGTGTCCCGGTCTGTATATACATTCGTTTTTTAGTTTTGTTTTTCTCCTTTATTTTTTTCCTTTTTTTTCTTTTTTAGCTTATTTAGATTTTTAGATTTTTTAGTTTTTTTATTAGTTTTTAGTTTTTTTTTCTTTTTAGTTTTTTTGTCCCGGTCGTCATTTATATCCCCCTGTTTCCCCCGGTGTCCCCGTTGTAGTTGTGTCCCTGTGTCCCGGTCGTCATTTATATTCCCTGTGTCCCGGTCGTCATTTGTATCCCGGTGTACCGGTCTGTATATACATTCGTTTTTTAGTTTTGTTTTTCTCCTTTATTTTTTTCCTTTTTTTTTCTTTTTTAGTTTATTTAGATTTTTAGATTTTTTAGTTTTTTTATTAGTTTTTAGTTTTTTTTTTCTTTTTAGTTTTTTTGTAGTTTTTACCTTCTTTTTAGTTTTGTTAATTTTTTTTTTTACTTATGTCCTGGTCGTCATTTATACTCCCTGTGTCCCGGTGCTTTGTTGATTGCTAATCGAACATTCCTTTTGTCCTGGTCGCTTTCTCTTTCAGTGTCGTCATTTATTTTTTTCTTTTTTAGTTCTTTTAGTTTTTACCTTTTTTAGTTTTTTTTAGTTTTTTAGATGAAAATTTTTTTTAGTTTTTTCCTTTTTTTCTTTTTAGTTTTTTATTGGTTTTTACCTTTATGTTAGCTTATTTTTCAGTTTTTTCCTTTTTTTTTAGTTTTTTTTTATTTTTTATTTTTTTTAGTTTTTTACCTTTTTTTAGTTTTTTTAGTTTTTTTAGTTTTTTAGCTTTTTTACTTTTTTTATTAGTTTTTAGTTTTTTTGTAGTTTTTGCCTTTTTTTAGTTTTTTCAGTTTTTTTTTTAGTTTTTTATTGGTTTTTACCTTTATTTTAGCTTATTTTTCAGTTTTTTCCTTTTTTTAGTTTTTTTTAGTTTTTAGTTTTTTTAGTTTTTTACCTTTTTTTAGTTTTTTTAGTTTTTTTAGTTTTTTAGCTTTTTTATTTTTTTTATTAGTTTTTAGTTTTTTTTGTAGTTTTTGCCTTTTTTTTAGTTTTTTTAGTTTTTTAGCTTTTTTATTAGTTTTTAGTTTTTTTTGTAGTTTTTGCCTTTTTTTAGTTTTTTTAGTTTTTTAGCTTTTTTATTTTTTTTATTAGTTTTTTTTGTAGTTTTTGCCTTTTTTTAGTTTTTTCAGTTTTGACGTCACCTGATCCAGTTTTTTCAGGTGACGTCACCTGATCCACGATCCACAGATCCACAGACAACTTATTTTTATATATATAGATAGTTTTTTTTTTTTACTTATGTCCTGGTCGTCATTTATACTCCCTGTGTCCCGGTGCTTTGTTGATTGCTAATCGAACATTCTTTTTGTCCTGGTCGCTTTCTCTTTGAGTTTCGTCATTTATTTTTTTCTTTTTTAGTTCTTTTAGTTTTTACCTTTTTTAGTTTTTTTTAGTTTTTTAGATGAAATTTTTTTTTAGTTTTTTCCTTTTTTTCTTTTTAGTTTTTTATTGGTTTTTACCTTTATTTTAGCTTATTTTTCAGTTTTTTCCTTTTTTTTTAGTTTTTTTTTATTTTTTATTTTTTTTAGTTTTTTACCTTTTTTTAGTTTTTTTAGTTTTTTTAGTTTTTTAGCTTTTTTACTTTTTTTATTAGTTTTTAGTTTTTTTTTGTAGTTTTTGCCTTTTTTTAGTTTTTTCAGTTTTTTTTTTTAGTTTTTTATTGGTTTTTACCTTTATTTTAGCTTATTTTTCAGTTTTTTCCTTTTTTTTAGTTTTTTTTAGTTTTTAGTTTTTTTAGTTTTTTACCTTTTTTTAGTTTTTTTTTAGTTTTTTTAGTTTTTTTAGTTTTTTTATTTTTTTTATTAGTTTTTAGTTTTTTTGTAGTTTTTGCCTTTTTTTAGTTTTTTTAGTTTTTTAGCTTTTTTATTAGTTTTTAGTTTTTTTTTGTAGTTTTTGCCTTTTTTTAGTTTTTTTAGTTTTTTAGCTTTTTTATTTTTTTTATTAGTTTTTAGTTTTTTTTGTAGTTTTTGCCTTTTTTTAGTTTTTTCAGTTTTGACGTCACCTGATCCAGTTTTTTCAGGTGACGTCACCTGATCCATCCACAAACAGACAGACAACTTATTTTTATATATATAGATAGATATATATATATATATATATATATATATATATATATATATATATATATATATATATATATAATGAAAAGAGAAATCACCAATGCAACAGCACAAACACATTAAAGAAAAAAAAATCTTACTGTCCCTTTCCATACAAAATAATAAGATCAAATTAGAATTGCACAAATTTAAATCTTCCATGGAATATTTTGGGATTTTTCAAATGAATCTTTGTCCATGGGCTATGTTTAAAATGCTCCTAGGGCGCCAAGGACTATCTTAAGGACATTAATGTAACATTTTACTGTAATGTTATCCTCAATTTGTTTTCATGGTATTTTTATGAGTAAACATGCTCTGTTCAAATCTAGTTTCCCTTTTGAAACCTAAAAAACCAGCAATTGATTAAAATCTTAATCTTGATTCTCCTAGAAAGAAATGTTTTGATACACGCACGCAAGCATGCACGCACGGCATAGACAAGCACGGCTTATATTTATAAGAAAATGAGTTGTACCCGATGCGGGGATGGCCGAAAAGTATATATATATATATATATATATATATATATATATATATATATATATATATATATATATATATATATATATATATATATATATATATATATATATATATATATATATATATATATATATATATATATATATATATATATATATATATATATATATATATATATATATATATATATATATATATATATATATATATATATATATATATATATATATATATATATATATATATATATATATATATATATATATATATATATATATATATATATATATATATATATATATATATATATATATATATATATATATATATATATATATATATATATATATATATATATATATATGTATATATATATAGATACTGAATTTAAATTCCACTTTAAAATTTAGTATATAGAGGGCTCCACAGAAAAAATTCCAATCGGGCCCTGCACCCATACGATCCGGCCCTGTCAAAATATTTTTGGTTTCGATGTTTTCCTGACCCTCTCTACCATTATGACCCTTACTCTTCCCTTCTATCCCTTTTAACCTTTCTGACCTTTCAGGTTACAATCCTTATAAAACACTTCAGATGTTGCAAACTGACGCAGCCCAAATTAGTTTCAAATGTTGTTTTCTGCATAACAGTCAAGATTCAAGTCAAGTCAAGATTTGAGGTTCATTTGCTACCCGTCAAAATTTTAAGATAACTTTTTGAGTCAGTATAGCTAAAAGGTCCTTTAAACTATGCATTTGGGATAACACCTTGTGAGGTATTTAGGTCGATTTTGAGGACAGAATATATATATATACATATATATATATATATATATATATATATATATATATATATATATATATATATATATATATATATATATATATATATATATATATATATATATATATATACTAGCTGTTGGGGTGGCGCTTCGCGCCACCCCAACACCTAGTTGGTGGGGGCGCTTCGCGCCCCCCCCAAGCCCCCCCGCGCGCGTAAGTCGTTACGCGCCATATTAGTTACGCGCCATTGTAGTTGTGTCCCTATGTCCCACCTGTGAATATAGATAGATATATATATATATATATATATATGTTTTTAACTACGTAAAACTTGCGAATATACAACATTCTTTGCTGTCCCATTGTCTGTGCATATAAATAGATTTTCAGGTTTACCGACTCTTGAACATGCAACATATAATGGTCCATGGGAAAACAATCCGTATTCAGATCTATACCTCATGATTCTAATGATTGCCCTTGAGCTTTGTTGATGGTGATTGCTAATCGACCATTCCCTGAGTCGCCATCGTCATTTATATATCCCCCTGTGCACCCCGGCGTCCCCTTTGTAGTTATGTCCCTGTGTCCCGGTCGTCATTTATATTCCCTGTGTCCCGGTCGTCATTTGTGTCCCGGTGTTCCAGTCTGTGATTTCTCTTTGAGTGTCCCAGGCGTCATTTATATTCCTTGTGTCCCGGTGTCCCGGTCGTCATTTATATCCCCCTGTGCCCCCCGGCGTCCCCATTGTAGTTGTGTCCCTGTGTCCCGGTCGTCATTTATATTCCCTGTGTCCCGGTCGTCATTTGTATCCCGGTGTCCCGGTCTGTATATACATTCGTTTTTTAGTTTTGTTTTTCTCCTTTATTTTTTTCCTTTTTTCTTTTTTTTCTTTTTTAGTTTATTTAGATTTTTAGATTTTTTAGTTTTTTTATTAGTTTTTAGTTTTTTTGTAGTTTTTACCATTTTTTTAGTTTTTTTAGTTTTTTTTTTTTACTTATGTCCTGGTCGTCATTATATATATTTATTCATATTTTTTTAGTTTTCTTTTTCTCTTTTATTTTTCAGTTTTTTCCTTTTTTTTAGTTTTTTTCTTTTTTAGTTTTTAGTTTTTTTTAGTTTTTTACCTTTTTTTAGTTTTTTTTTAGTTTTTTTAGTTTTTTAGCTTTTTTATTTTTTTATTAGTTTTTATTTTTTTTGTAGTTTTTGCCTTTTTTTTATTTTTTTCAGTTTTTTTTTTAGTTATTAGATTTTTACCTTTTTTTAGTTTTTTTTAGTTTTTCAGCTTTTTTAGTTTTTTTTTCTTTTTAGTTTTTTTTGTAGTTTTTACCTTTTTTAGTTTTTTTCTTCTTTTGTATTAGTGTGAAATAATTCAGACGTCATATGCGGACAAACATGACGTCACCTGATCCATCCACAGATCCACAGACAACTTATTTTTATATATATAGATATATATATATATATATATATATATATATATATATATATATATATATATATATATATATATATATATATATATATATATATATATGTATATATATATATATATATATATATATATATATATATATATATATATATATATATATATATATATATATATATATATATATATAGGTTTATATTTTTTATATTTTGGTTCCCCCTCCAGAGGAGATAGGTTGGCCATATTGTCAATCTATCCTTATTCCTATAAATAAAAACCTTGTTCCATATCATCTTGCGGTGAAAACAATTTTTGCAAAACAGATTTTGAAAAATCACCCTAATCAGAAACAAATTCATACTAATGAATGTGTCCATGGTATAAGGGGTAAAACAGATGCGTGCATTCCATCCCTGAACCTTTATCTTTATTCTCTCATTCCATCGGGATCCTCTGTTTTGTCTGCTGAATTGGGCACCATCTACCTTGCCTAAGATGTTTTAGAGATTATTTTTTAGAGTCTGAAAGTATTCTCTATAGCTGACTCCCAATATGTAATACATTTTCTCCAAAGTTTAAACATAATTGTTGATTATAAGAACACACTTCTAATGTGCAATCACACAAGAAGTGGGATTTTTATATCTTGGCCGAGCCCCCTCCCCTTCTTTGTCATAGATTAAAATTTTGTTCAGTGCCGTATCGGGAAAATCTAAATATTGGTTGTCACAAGGTCTGAGTTTTTAGTCACAGAAACAGGGTGGGTTCACCATGGAGGCAGGAAAGTGAAAAAAAAACAAATTATTTGTTTGCGGTTCGACGACTTCTTGTATGCGAATTTTGTGTTTTATATTTCAGCAATGGCAGTATAGGGGCTAGAAGAAAATTATATATAGAAGCTTTATATACCTAAAAATACCCCACAATATGGCAATTCACGAGCCATTTCTAAACAAGTCGATGGGTAAATATAACTGCATACATGGCTTCAAAGATAATATATTTTAGCATTTTAGCATTAGTGTTTATATACTGTACGCACTAAAAAAAAATTTCAAATGCTAAAAACAAATACATTTATACATAAGTAAGTTATTACATTGTATTGCATATTAATTTACGTTTCTTTGCTGTCCTTGTAATTGAAATTTTCCTGTCTAGATTATGCTAAGACCATGATAGGATTTTCTTCAAAATTGACAGAAATTACTTTTTATTTTGAAGGTCAGTCTGGAACACAAGATAAAAGGAGTGCCCCAGGTGTATGAATTTTCTAACCCTTTCATCCATAAAAAAGATGCGCGATTCCATAAGGAGTACAATTGCTCCGGTCATGAAAGAAGAAAATACAGCCCAGGGCTTAGTCAAGGCTCTGAATCTAATTGTGGTGCCTACAAGTACCACATATTATCACAAACTGTGCAGTCATTTCATAAAGGGGCGGGGGGCAAATAAAATTGCCTGCATCACTTCTAAGCAAGACAATATCTGTTGTTTTTTTTTTTTGGGGGGGGGGGCAAAAACGCCCATCAAAAATTTGCTTATATACATTTATTTTGTTTTACGATTCTTACCAAAATTTAATCAAATATTAGTCATAAGCTAAAGCACAATTGTTTTTTCTTTAAATAGTTGTAAATTACTTACGTGAAATTGATGTTTGTTCCTCCATGTTCACTCAGAGAAAACACCTGAAAAACAGAAATATGGAATATTAAACCTAAGCTAAAGCAATTTTTTTTTTACTCTGCCTCTACTGGCTCATTTTGTTCTAGTTAAAATCTGATCATTTTTGCGAAAACAATAATATTTAAGAAGGCTGAAGATAGAGGTTTAAGAAGATTTCTATATACAAGGCTGTATCGATTATTATCTAGCATTATGGATCTATCCCAGCTACTGTTATTGTCAACTTCAAGATCAACTTCAAGAAGGACGAAAACTTCAAGATTTGAACCTGGATTTTTAAAAAAGGATATTACTATAGGCCAATGGTCTGACACGTTCAGTCCGACACATTTAAATATTAAGTTATTACTCTCCTTTGAATTTCGTTTTTTTCCTTATTTTATTTTTATTGCTCATGTGTCTTTTATTTTTGTTGCTTATATGTCTTAACAACTAACAGCTATGAGCTCGGCCTTAATCTCACTGGAAAGAGTCTCCGGCAGGACTTTCTTCAAGCTGATTTCGGATCCCTTATGATTTATCGGATCCTTATGATTTCGTTATTTACAGTAACATTGAAGAACAGGGGGCGGGGATGTCCTCCCAAAACAATTGTTTTGTTAGTCCAGTACTCCCCTCCAAATTTATTTGGTGAAGGGGGCTTCACTGGCATACACTGGCATAAATTTGTCAGTAATAAGCAATTGCTGCAAATTACTTATTAATTTCCTAAGCTTAAAAAGAAAAGAAATTTTCAAAAATGGAAAACTGAAACCTTAGCAATTAGAAATTATTCTTGACAAACTTTGAACAAGAGAAATTATCCAAATAAGATTTGTAAATTCTTCAAGCTGATTTTGGATCCTTAAGCTCCAACCTGTCTGTACTAATTGTTTAGCCTCTTTCTTCTTTTTTGTAGTTTAAGAGTCTTTTTTTTACATGGTCTATGTGCTCAATGAGCACATTTTTCACAATATCAATTATTTTTGTATGTATATTTTTGGTTTTCTCCTTAATAGTCCTGATTTCTATTTAAAGTGTTGATATTCTATTTGTTAGTCTCTCCATATGCTTCTTTTTTCTCCCTTTTTAATTTTTGGTCTCCAGCTTGCAAGCTATGTGTTTCTCCAAGTTTCTATGTTTCTATGAGTTTCTATGTGTTTCTCTAAGACGACTTTTGATGTTTTGACGATTTTCTATTAGTATCTCTGTCGACTTTCTCTTGACACAGTACTTATTTTTTCTCCTTAAAGGTTGATGCTTTTTGGCCAACACTATTCACTTTTAATATTCTTCTTTTTATCCAAAAAAGTTCGACTTCTCTCTCGGTATTTTTGAAGGTGGTTTTACACGGGGGGTTAATATTCTTCTTTTTTCCAAAAAAGTTCGACTTCTCCCTCGGTATTTTTGAAGGTGGTTTTACGCGGGGGGAGGGAGGGCACTTGCATTGAACGTGCATTTAAGGGCCGGAAAATTTCAAATAAATAAACTAGCGGTTATGATCATTTTGTAATTTTTGAAATTTTGGTTTTATGGAATTAAAGAACAGGGGTCGTTATTTACAGTAACATTGAAGAACAGGGGGCGGGGGTGTCCTCGTAAAACAATTGCTTTGTTAGTCCAGTATTTCCCTCCACATATATTTTGGCTAAGGGGACTTCACTGACATACTCTGGCATAAATTTGCAGTAATAAGTACATGCTGCAAATTACTTATTAATTTCCCAAGCTTAAAAAGAACAGAAATTTTTAAAAATGGAAAACTGAAACCTTAGCAATTAGAAATTAGTCTTGACAAACTTTGAACAAGAGAAATTATCCAAATAAGATTTGAGCTACTACCCCCTGCAACCCCCAAAGCTACGAGCCTTGATTGTACTATTGCTGAAAACCATATATATATTTTGAACAAATGTCTCTTGTCACAACCATCAAAAGGAAAAGAACGACGCGATTTTTCAGGAGAGTATAGTTTGAATACATATGTATCAAGCTCAAAATAATTACATTGCGGTCCTTTGCTTAAATGTTTTTAAATGATTTTAAGGATTAAACAAACTCTCCTGGGGCCCCCTCTTTCTCCTTTGAATGTTTTAGTGTTTTTTTTTTTAGGAAAGGTCATTGATCTTCAACAATGACCATTTTACTGTGTCTTATTTAAAGCTTCCAGTGTGATTAGCCATATATTTTAAGAGTCCATATTTTGATCTTCAAAGTATATCTGTGTGATTTTGAAAGTGCACAAACATAATATGTCAATAGCTTTGGCTTGCCTTATAAATGTCAGTTAGCGTAGATTGTATTACAAGGGAATCATTATAATCTTTAAAAAAAATGCAGAGCAGAAAGATCGAAATGAGATGTGTACAAGCATTTTATATCAAATATCGCCAAATGTTAATCCCACCACCTTAAAACCTGCACTGTGTCCATGGAATAACCGACGGCAGGCCAATACTAATAAAAAAACAATTATAGATGCCAGACAAAACTAAAACGAAATATGGATGTAATTTTTAACAGCATTTTACGTACAAGGCGAAACAGGCCCCATTGAAGAGGATATTTTGCACAAGGGATTTAAGCTGTCTAGCAAAATGTCCAAAACGAATGCTACAAGTAAATGCTATTGCACCAGGAATGCACAATGCCATCAGTGGTAAGAAAGACACCACATTGTTATTCTATGTTTCAAATCTTGATAAAGTTATCTTTGTTTTTTAATAGATGGCGTTCTTGTATTTACTGTTTGGCCATGGGCTTACGTGTTACTACCCTGTGTTAAAAGGCAAACATGTAACATATTGGGTTCAAAATAAAAACTAAATGAAACAAATTTATTTTTCACCGCAACTAACAATTTTGAATAGATAAATTATTTTATGAATAGGTGCGAATGGTGGTTCTTTGTATGAATTGTTGTATTATTTTTTTTTGTATACTGAATATTTGTCTCCAATATTCAGTTTTCTGTTGGAAAATATACTAAAAAAAATAAACGTTACTCTTCAGTAACGTTTCATAAAATATTTTAATTTTTAAGCCAAAGACATGAAAACTTTAACAATTTTCATCTAATATTCATTATATTAACCAATAACACACTTTGGCAATCAAAAAACGAACAGAAATTAAAGTAAAAAAAAAAAATTATCCCAAAAAAGTTTAGTTTCCAGGGATCAGTATCGTTATATATTAAATATTAAGTTTATTATAGTTCTTTTCATTCAACTTGATTATTCTAGTGATGGTTTTTTTTTATTATTGTTGATATTTTGAAACAACTGTTCAGAATACAAAAAGTTTTCAGTAAAATGCTAGTGACGCAATATGCTTTGAAAAAATCTTTTACGGTTAGAGGAGGGGAAGGGGACAGTATCTAAGCTGCTACTTGGAATAATTTTTATATGAAAATGTTCTTTCCAAAAATCCTAAGAATATATTGCTGGAAAGATATAAATATGTAAAGGAAATTGGTGATTTGCATTGCGAGATATCAAGCTAGAAACAATATGAAACAAATCGTTTTTTTTTAGTTTCACACAGGACCGTCAGCTCTCAACAGAGGATTAAGGTAAAGGTGAAAAGGTAAAGGATACGGCATTAGACTTTACAGTCCCTACCGGCGGTGCTGATCTCCGTTTCTTGGCCCTTCAGCCAGGAAGTGCAATGGGGGGTTCGGGGCCAGCCATCCTGTGCTTTCGCACACCCTTCCTGTTTACCTTCCCCAGATTTCTCCAGGTACCCATTTAGAGCTGGGTCGACTCTGGCTAAGCTTACAGAGTCACGCCACTGACCCCCGTCCCAAACTGAAGAATTGGGTACACTGGGACTCGAACCCGCGTCCTCTCAGACAAAGGATCCCGAATCCAGCGCACCAACCCACTCGGCAAGGACGATTAAGTGTAAGCTTATGCAATAATATTGCCGTACTAGTATTTAATATATAAAATGATGTTTTTAAAATATTTGGCCGTCAATGTGTGTGACAAAATGGAATATGTTTGCATTTTTTTTTCTATTCTTTTGTTTTGTATTTCTGGATGTCAGAATGTACTCATTGTCAGATGTCAGAATGTTCATTGTTTTGTTTATTGCTATCCATCGTTTAGATAGAATGAAAAATATCTCATTCTGGTATCCATGCAGACAAAAATAAATAATTCGTTTTGTGAGAATGATAGTGTTTCTAAGAGCAAGTTTACGAAACCACTATTATAGGTCATTTTAAAATTATTTTCTGTGGAAGTTTTCTTGTACTATGTTAAGATTTTCCTTGTGGATATCCCCTAATGCTTCTAATTAAATATTTTACCCACCTCCCCAAAAATGGCTTCGGTGTTTTCCCGAAGTTGTATAAGCCGTTTATTTTGACTTCATTGAGGTCTCAGGTCCTCAATTCTGAGATGATCTAAGCTGGTTTTCCTTCTCCTGAAAACACTTTTGCATTTTCAAACTTCTCGGTAAAGAAATGGCTGATCTTGACAAAAATCGGTTTCAGCTGTAGATACCAAATACTGAATTCGTCGTTTTAAACAAAATAGAGTCGTGTTATTTTATTGTTTAATTTTAATTTTGCAAGGTCGTTTCTCAGTTGAGTCATTTGAATTAACCCAGGTTTAAAGAAACTGGACTGGTAGCAAGTCATGCCTTAAAAACCTGCTTATGCTCGCGAATACTTGTTTATGCTTAATACTGCTTATGCTCGTGAATAACTGCCTCAATTTTAATTTTAATTTCAAGCCCCTGTCAACTTCAACTTTGTGTGTCTTACTGGTAAGTTTATGTTCTAGTAATCGATCTTTTAATATTTCCAGTACTACCTTGACTTCAACCTAAACTTATTCAACTTTCTTTATTTTACCTACAAATTTAGGTTCTAATATTAATTTAATATTTCGTTTAGTGCCTCAATTTCAACTTCAGCAACTTCGTGTATCGTACTCGCAAATTTAGGTTTGAGTAATTATTCATTTAATATTTCCAATAGTGCCTCAACAACTTTTTCAATATTCGTACCATACGAGCAATTTTAGGTTAAAGTAATCAATAATTTAAATTTTTCAATTAGTTCCTCAAGTTCAACTTCTACTACTTTCTCTATTTTATTGGTAAATTTATTTTCTAGTAATTGATCTTTTAGTATTTCCTGTACTGTCTTAACTTTAAACTTCTTCAACTTTCTGTATTTTACCTACAAATTTAGGTTCTAGTAATTAATTCGATTTTTCTTTTAGTGCCTCAACTTTAGCAACTATCTGAATCTTACTGGCAATTTAGGTTCTTGTAATTATTCATTTAATATTTCCAATAGTGCCTCAACAATTTTTTCAATATTTGTAACTTACGAGCAATTTTAGGTTTTAGTAATCAATCATTTAAATTTTTCAATTAGTTACTCAAGTTCAACTTCTACAACTTTCAATATGTTATTGGTAATTTTAGTTTCTAGTAATTAGTGGTGCCAGTACTGCCTAAACTTCCAGCTTCACTTTTAAGTCCCTTGTAACTTCAACTTCTTCAGCTGTCTGTATCTTAATGGCAAATTTAGGTTCTAGTTAATAATTTCCCAATTTTTCCAGCACTGCCTCAACTTCCACTTACAATAGCCGTTACAGCTCACTCCAGAGAGAAGACCATTCTCTATAATCAACGGATTGGGGAAGGATCTCAGAAAGAATTGTCAAGCTCTGGAGATGAACAGGTGAATCAACAGCTGATTTAGGCTCTGGCTTTGACCTCCTCCGATGCTATTCAACTAAATGACGGGACTGAGGGAGCTCTGCATGAACCTGAAAGACCCGAGCTTTTGAAAAGTTTTTAACTGTTTTTGCTGGTCCTAATCAAAGTTATTATACATTTCTATTTTTTTCTGTGTTTACTCTTCTTATTTTAATTCTTCATTTTCCTGTCTCGTTTCGTATTTCTCACTCTTCTTATCCTCCATTCTCATGTCTTATTCTTTATATTTCTAATTCTTATGTGCAATCTTTGCTTATTATATGCTAGTCTTAGTCTGATAAAAAAATGAAAGAACGCTATAGGACATAACATTTAATGTTGGGTATTTTTTTTTTTTATCAGGGAACTCCCTTATTTCCATTTGATATAGAGCATGTGTGGGCATCCTTTTTATGTGTAGCAGATAATTTAAAATCGTGAATAAATCATTAAATTGAATTGTTAACTATAATCATTACAGTGAAGTATTTATTTCTAAAAACTAATTAAGGTGAAATGAAAAACAAATATTAGCAAGTAAACCTTTTAATTAAGACTGGTATTTTCCGTCTTAATTAAAGGTTTTACCCATTAATATATTTTCATTTTGTTTTGAGTATAAATGGATTGGAAGTTTGGTCTAAGAAGTTTTTTATATCTCTAAATGAAAGAAGAGACTGGGGTCTCAATGTTAATGTTTACAACCAAGACTTCCATTTAGATGTTTTGATGCCTTCCAACTGCCACATTCTAGGTCTACCCATAGTGGCCTGATGCTGCATTAACCTAGAACCAAAATTAAATTGAAATCAAGTTGTCTACAAATCTATTCCTTTGCCATGAATTCTGTTATGTATTTAATTATCTTCAAGACTTAGATTTGGTGGTTTGGATTTTGCCACCTCTTATGGCCAACCAGTGTGGCTGATGCGACATTTAGCTAGAACCATAGTTACTTTGTTGCCAAGTTACCAACAAGTTTATTCCCATAGTCACAAAGTTACTTGTAAGACTAATTGTAAGACTTGTGAGACTTGATTGAAATCAAGTTGTGAGCAAATCTATTCTCTTTGCCACAAAATTACTTATGTAATTAATTATCTCCAAGACTCAGATTTGGTGGATTCGATTTTTATCACCTACCACCTCCTATTGCCTATCGGTGTGGCCTGGTGTAGTCACAAAATTAATTGTTAAATTTGTTGATTATCTCTAAGACTTACGTTTTGTGTTGATGTTCACCACTGACCAATCCTGTGGCGACCCATTCTGGCCTGTTGCTAGGTAAAACTAGAACAATAGTTACATTCAAGTTGTCAGCAAATATATTTCGTTAGTCGAATATTTAATTGTTTGCTTTTATATTTATGTCCAGTTACATGATTTATTCATTATAAAATGACATTTGAAGACTTTCTTATTTATATGGATATAAAAAAAAAATAAATAAACAGTATAGTTGGTTGTGTAAAGTTAATTGATTGTGGCAAGGGAATTACTGTATGTATAACCTATTGGCGTTATTTTACGTAATTTGTCACGGAGTAGACCCAATTGTATCGAGGCCTAAACCTTAAAGGTCCATTGCCTCCACATTCTATAAGGCTGGGCTTACCTTGTCACACCACCCTGTCACACACCAGGAATTGAGATTACCAGCGCCGGGAATAGAACCCTCATCCTGAAGGACATAGGATCGTAAGTTTTGTGCGGTATCCACTCGACTGGGATGGCTCTAGTCTATTAAGGTTAGTGTTACAATGATAAATAATTTCTAAGACCGCTCAATTATTCTAGACAAAATGGAAAACTTTTGAAGAAGAAGAAACGAGGAAAATTACAGCCCGTTAAGAAAGGAAGGATGAATGTGCAGACATTTCCGTCAAAACCTTCGCTCGACCGTCCTCAGTGCACAAAAGCAAATAAACAGTAAAAAAAAAAATATAGCAATGAAATTTCTAAGGACAAATTGAAACAAAGCAAATTCTAAATTAAAAAAGGCCCTCTCAAAACAACGATGACATTTTATTATTCTTGCTTTTGTTTTTGTCTTCTGTGAATGAAGGGTTTGACAAATATATGTCTGTCTGTGTGACATTTATTTGGAAATGAGTTTCCATTGTAATTGATATTTGTAGGTGGTGGAAATGTTCAAAATCAACCACCAATGGTACATCCCTCCTATTAGATGATGCAAAGAGGGACACCATCAAGGAATAGTATCCAGCCGATGGTGCAGTCTCAGACACGCTCAATGTGTGCATAGCCGATACCTGGTGCTCTTCCACCTCACATTACAAATCAACTTCCTAATGCCCACTCCTTTGACAATTGGTCGTCAGTCACCCTCCCTCTACCCAGTAAGATCTAATTTCTAAATCTGTTAAATGTAATTTAGGAGATAATTGTTGAAGTACGTCATTGTCTATAAGTTTTCTTATCCTTTTGTGTGATTTTTTTTGTGACTTAAAGACTTGGAAACCTCGATGCTTAGTTACATTTTAATTTGGCGAACTTGCTAAAGAGATAAACAACAAACTCTATCATAATCCAGCTTCCAAATTAATTTAAAAATAGATTTCTTTATTATACTGCGGATTTTGTTAACAGTGGATTATTGGATAATTTAGAGAATGTGATTGACACTGGAACAAAGAGGGTCATTTGTAGACAACCATCCTTGCATGAGCCATCCTTGTATGAACAATGGCGCCAATAGCCAATGGCGCCCATTCAACCAATTTAAATGTTGGGTTGAGGGGACAAAATGTATTAAATTTCGGAACAATTATACTTGTATGAACAACCGTCCTTGCTATTCTCATGTAGTACTCAGTTCATGTATTGAGAATGGACATTTTATATGCTCTGATCCTGGGCGGGGTTGGTAATTTGGATTTATCAAGATTTGAGTGGTGATACTTGTATTTTTTGACGTTAACTTTTTTGAAAAAAGGGTTGCAAATAGTTTTGTCTTTTCAATATCATCGTCATAATGGGTATTATCATATATTAGTTCATGCGTAAGTGGGTTGGGGAATGTTTTTTTTCCACGGATTTTGCTTATAAGTTTATGTGTAATTGGCTCACATTTTTCTCTGAAAAGACTTCTGGCAATCCAGTAATTGTATTTAGCATTTATTTTTGTTCTCTTGAGGTTAGCCTCTGTTTGTAATTTACTTGAATATGTAGCAGGAGACGGTTTTTTTAGGTATGTTCTCCTAGCTGCATTTTTTGTTCTCCAATTAATTTGGCATTCTTTTGCCCACCATGCTTTAGGAGTGTGTTTAGGGATTGTTTTCTTGGGTGTTGTTTGGGGATAGCATGATTAGCTGTATTTGTTAGTATGGATGTCATAACTTCAACATGTGTCTCGGCTGTTACAATTTAGGTGATTCCTGGGTGATCCCAGTGATTCCTGGGTGAGACTTAGAATATCATCATTAAGCTTATTTTTAAACATAGTCCAGTTTGTTTTAGTATTTACATATTTAGGGATAAGTGGCAGAATTTTAGCTGGTTTCAAACAGTTCGTGGTAACGAACTGTAGTAAGGAGCGACCCGGCTCAATAGTAAACGAAACTCTAAAAAACGGAATTTTGATGCTAAAAGATACATCAAAAAATCGGATTTTTATGCTGATTTTCATTTAATGAGGAAACTGTGGCATAATGGACAGAGCAAAGGTTATCAATTTTCTTTATACAAATTTTGTTCAAAATATTTATTAACACCATTTGCAGGTCAATTGTGGAGAATTTGCCACTTTTGGGGTTAAAATATGTATTTAGATTTGGAGGGATAGCAACTGCTGATACAGTATTATTTGATATCAAGCTTTCAAAAAGTTTATCAGCTTTATTTGCTGGCTTCCCCCCACAGAAGGCTGTGGGCATTGAAATCCCCGCAAATAATTATGGTTTTGACACATTACAATTAGTTATATAAGTGAAGAAATCCATGGCATCTGTAGTCTGGCCATTAGGGTTATAAAGACTTAATGTGTAAGTTTTGGTATTATTTAGCCAAACATTGATCCCAATTGCCTCAACATCATTTAAGAAATCTGGAAAATGAATACCACAAAATTTAATGTTATTATTTATTATTATAGCTACACCACCTCCTTTTTTCTCTGAAGACCTATCCTTTCTCAGGATAGTGTATCCTGGAGACTTTGTTTGTTGGTTTTTTAGTCAAATGGGCTTCCTGAAGGCAGGCAATATCACTAGAATTATTATTTACAAAAGATATTAGTTCATTTAACTTATTTTCTGAAAGCGGTCTTACATTCCACTGAAGCATTGAGATATACTGCTTTGTTATTTTAATTTTCATATTGCTGTCAGAGAGCCCTTTCTTTTCCTTTAGCTCCTGAATAGGCATTTCTGGAGGGATTTTGTACACTACTATTTTAGTTGGGTTTTCGTTTGGGGTCCAGAGAGCAGATTTTATTGGGATGTTAAGAAGAGATTTTAAATTCTGTAATGTATCTGCTCATTTAAAATCTTGGAGATCTATTAGCAGAGATCCATCATGGTTAATGTTTAAAGAGAACATTGATTTTAACAGTTTGAAGATTGCAACCCTTAATCGACCTATCTTTTTTATCTCAAAGGGGATATCAGGGGAGATTTTTAAGTATATTCCAAGGTTTTGTGAGGGAAGAGTTGGATTATGGGGAGGGGAATTTTTTGATTGGGGAGATTTTGTTCCTTTTTTGGAGCTCCTTGATAGGACTTCTTGAAATTCAGTTTCATTCTCATCATGGATAGTGACATACCACCATTGTGTTATTCATTGACCCATCATGTGAGGTTTGAGAAAGTGAACTTGACCAGCCAAAAGGTTGAACGTTTTCGGTAGTTCTTGGGTTAGGGTCCGGGGGGACTTTTTGGGGGGGGGGTTGATCTATGCATTGCCTATTGGAATAAGATTAAATACTAGCAAAAAGAAAAAATGGATATTATAAAACCAGACTGTTTGCATTCTTTCAAAGGGAGGACTTCACCATTCACAAAAATACCACCACAGCGTGGCCCAGAAGATGGTTTGGTGTACGATTGATTCGGTTGACTGCTGATAAATCGAGATAAATATCACAAGAAATTTTATTATAAATTTCTTAAAGCGTTGCTGTTGTGTATACTGAGAAAATAATGCTAAGAAAATAAGATTTTGCTCTTTGAACGTTACAATTATTGTTGATGGTGAAGAAACAGGCGACTTCCAAACCAATCCACATGTTGTTTCGGCGTTGATATTGTTGAAGATTGCGACTCATCTGTTAACTTTTCATATTTTTATATAAGATTTTTGTATTTTCATAAATGGTGACTTGTTTTATAGCATAAATAAAAAATTTATTAAACTGCAATATAATTGTCAGCCCTTGCTCAGAGATAAAAAAATAGTCCTTATTTTGTAGATTAAATAGATGGCACGATTGTGAAGAAAGCAGGGAAAGCTTTTTAAATATTGAAGCCAAGTACTTTCAATCAGTACTTTCAAGTACCTTCAAAAGTCTTTCAATCATTCTTGAAGGTTTGAATAGGTGTTAAAGAAGTGAATAATTGCCACCTCTGTTCAGAATCTAGAAAATAGATTTTTTGGAAGTCATATTTTGCTGTCTGGTTATCTAAAATAAAACTTAGATGGAATAATCCCTATTAAACTGACTGGTCGCATCAACTTTTTAACTGGTTTTAAATATTTTCGACTAAATATACAGTGAAATTTAACTAGTTACTAAATTTCAATCAAGGAGCATAGAATCTAAAATGAGGATCACATGTAATGTAAAAGTCCAATAAATTCAGACACAATCTTGGCCATCCTGAAGGTAAACTACCCACAGCGCTTTTCAGTGAAATTTAGTTTTCTATTTACATTCTAAAGTTGTTTTCAAATCTTCTGTAATATACCATGCGTTAGTGCTTCCTACTGATGCATATTTTATAATTGGGCTATTAAAATAAGGTAGTGAAGGTCAGTGGTAACTGTCCTGATGGTCGCAATGGTAAAGTTTTGTTTTGTTCTTGTTGATTCTCTGCCAACAACGTTCCTCATCTCCCCATTTAATATTGATCTTATGGTTGAAAATCGATGATATTTCATAATTAATTTAATTTTCTGTAAACAAAGGTTCTCCTATCATTGCATTAGATCATTTGTTGTAATGATGAATGGACTCACCAGATTTTCATTTTCGAATTCCCTTCCTTAAACAACAAAAACATCACTGGTTAAATCTGGAATTTTACGATCTGTAACTATTGGGATTTTATTTTCGTTTTTCCTGCTTGACGAGTTCTCATAGCAATAAAAAAGGACGGAAAATAGGCGACCTTCAACTCAGTCCCTCTTTTCGAACGTAATTTTGTGGTTTGAACCCCTTTGCCCCCTAAGCAGATTTCTGATCTGCCAATGATTGTGCTGTGAATTACTCCTCTTAAGATTCTCTTTAATTATAAGGAGTAAGGTTGGTACACATAATTTTGAATACTTAGTAGGCTAATTATGCCTGATAAGAATAAAGATTTTAAATTGAAGCAAAATGATTAGGGACTTGAATTCAATATACTCAGAAGCAAGGGCGTATCCAGGATTTATGTTCGGGGGGGGGGATACAAAAAATAAAACCTTAGAAAACGCATAAAAAATTTGTTTACACACATTTTGTTATTATTTTACGGGTTGTACAAAAATTTTGAAGGGGCGGAGGTTCAAACCCTCCCATCCCCCTGGATACGGTCTTGCTCAGAAGGTTACTTATTTGTGTATGCCTCAATTAAAGGTAAATTAATTGTATATTTTCTTGGTCTATATTCTTTGTTCTGTACGTTTCCTTTACATTAATTTTTTTGCGCCGAGGACGAACAGTGAGTAATTCTCCAGTATATCCATGTTTTCCGTCTTAATTATTGGCTCTATCCTATTTTTCTTATTTGTATATGGTAAATAAAAACAAAGGCAAAAGAGGAGCATCACCAGAAAAATGCAAAGCGAGATATTGGTCTGGTGAATTCAGAGTTGGCCAGATTTTAACTGACTAAAATTATGATAGTGTCAGATGTGTATAAACTTCTAGTGAGCTAAAACTCTGTGTATATTAAAAGCCGTTTTATCTTACAAAGTGATATAACCTTTTTCCATTCATTGCAGAGGTGATTGATCAGCTGGATTAGCAGCTGATGTAAAAACGGGGGTAGATTCGACAGCAAGCGGACCTCTATATCAGATGTGCCCATACCAAGCTCCAGGTGCGATTTTAAGAGCCCAGGAAAATAAGAAAAGTAAAAAGTGATGTGGTATTTATGTTTAATGTTTTATTCCTTAAAAATAAAATATGAAAAAATCAGACGACTTTTAAAAATTTTGAGTTTTCGTCTCTTTCAAGGGTTGGAGCGATTTGTTCCCAGGTAGATACCCGAGTGGGGAAGGTTTCCCTCATTTGTTAGGATTTTACGATTCTCGCCTTAATATACCATATTTCTCAAGTAATTTGCTGGTTTTTGTTTTTGACATTAATATGATTGTTCGAAAAACATCAAAATTTAGGGTTTCGCAATCTCCCTGGTCTGTTTTTTTTTAGAAAATAGGAAGATTACTGATTAGCATAAAAATGTTTAGTTCTGGTTCCGTTTTTAAGTTAACAAAACATAAATGTGGCCATGACAGTCGCAATTTCTCATTTAATACTGTAAATCTACGCTTTTGGCCCAAATAGGGAAAAAATTGCCGACAACCAAAGACAATAGCATAAGCAACCGTTCAGAAAGCCAAAAAAATTCGACCTTAAACGTTACACTTTCCATCAACAAGCAACGATCGACCTAAGCTGAACTAAAATGGCAATCAATGTCTTCAAAAAACAAAAACTAATAATTAACAAAAAGTCTGCTGTTACAATACCCCAATTGAATTTAAAAAACATTGATTAAAATATGTAACGCTTTCAAGTTAGAGCTCTTTTGAAACTTTCGTTGCAATGGCGCGGGGATGGGCTCAACTACAAGAAAACTCATTTCTAGATCTGCTGAGTTATTAAACAACCATACAGAATGCATTTTATTTAATTATCATGCTTGGAAGGGAGACCTAAGCCTTTTCTGCAGTTTTCTAAGAGTTTCCTAGTGAATAAACGCCACAATTGAATGAGTTCCGAGGTCAGACTTGGGAAACCTGCCATCCTTCGGTGATCTTAATATAAACGAGCTCCAGGGGAGCACGAATATTCACTGACGTGTTTGTTATTAAAATCAAAGAGAATAGAAACTTATAAGAATAAAACTTGAAAAACTAATAAAGTTTTTTTTAATTCTTATCATAGTTGGATCTTTGGCTATTTAACGAGATATTAGATAGGGATTAAGAAGTATAGGAAAGAGAGGGATTAAGAATTACTGGCACCGCTTTCAGTTTAGCGCCTAACCACTTCATTAGAAACTAAAAATTGAATATTTGATATGACGAATGCACAATGTAGTACAATTAATACTAAAATTAAAGTAGGCCTGACTAGCTTGGATAAACTATTGGCAGGTTAAGTAGGCTAGTCGATTTTAAGCTGGTAGGACTACTGAGGACAGAATTATGCTTTCTATATCCTCTCCCGTATTTTGAAGTACCGATAAATACAAGTCAGCAGCAGTTGTCGGTCAAACAAAGTCGTCAAGCTTTAGATGGCGTTGATTTTTTTTATGCCGCGCTAGTGCCAGCTTCAACTCTTACAAGGTTCCCGACTAAGACCAAAATAAGGAATTGGTTTGAATAAGTCTTGGAATTTATTATTTCTTAGCAACAAAGCTGCAATTGCTATACCGGATGCAAGTATTCAGAGATCAACGAGACAACATTAGAATACAAAAACATTCATTATCCAAAAATTTTAAACAGCACTGGTTGAAACAAATAAAGGGTACAACCGTTGCTCCAATTTTAAATTAAACCGGCTCGTGTACCGGGGTCTCCGATGTAATATTTTACCTTGTTTTTCCGATATTATTTTTTCAGTTATATTAAATGATAACACTGGTAGAAAGTAGCATAAATCTACCGTCTGAATTTTTGGGATATGACGATTATGTTTTATATTTTTAGACAAACCTTAATGTACTTTAGCCTGTAAGTAAAAAATTTGAACCCCCCCCCCCCCCAAAAAAAAAAAGAATAGCAGCGACTGAAGACAAATTTGGTTGTCCTCTGGTCCTGGTCAAATCTATTTTGTCACTGCTAGCTAGAAATTAAGATGTTCCTATGTCAGTCTGGATTTTAAGAGATTAAGAAAGGGAAAATGACATCAATGATGCAAAGGCTAAAGAAAGCAAAGTTTATTTTTCAGATGAAGGACTGAAAACCCTTGGTTACAGGTTTTCGAATATTGGCGTGCAGTGGTATACTTGCTTATAGCTTAATGGTAACTATGCATTTCGGTCTACCCCCAAATTTCGAGGATTTTAAAGCTCTGACAAAATTGTGATAAACTCATTTTTATCTTTACTTTTAATTCTAAAACTGGATAAAAGTTATCATTCCTGAGTTAGTGTTTAATAGCAATTCTTTAAATTTGAAAATTTATCAAAAATATGCTTTTTATTTCAGTTATTGTGAGCTGAGGTTTATACTTTACTAGGCTGCTGCTATTGTATCCATGATTCAATTTTATATCCTTTATAATTTAGATACAGGTTTCTTGCAGAACTCATTAATCAATTGTAATTACTTCTAGCTGGTGGACACCGACAAATTTACCTCCTAAAACTCTCGTCAAACAGTTAGGGGATCCTAACCTTGAAGTGCATTGTGCACTTAATCATTTTCTTAAGTTTTGGTATTCAAATTCTTTTCTTTAACTAAGATCCGCACCAGACACTATTTTAAGGGTATAAAGAGGAATTAGGCAGGGCGGTGTTCTGTCACCTACGCTTTTCAAGATTTCTAGTGTGCTGGGTATTTCAGGTACATACCTTTCTGGTCTTGCGGAAGTTTGTTATCGTGCGTATGCTGATGACTTGCTTCTGATTAGCCTTTCCAAAAAGGGTCTTTCCCAAATGGTCTCTACAGTTTCTGATGCTTTTTCTGATATTGGACTTTCACTTAGTATAGATAAATGTTTCTTCCCTATAACTGTACTACTGCTACTTCCCTTCACTGTAACAACTTCACTATCCCTCTTGTTGATTGTATTCGTTGGCTTGGTATTTCTGTTACTAACAATTTTTCGAGCTTACGTCAGCGTTCTGTTTGTGATATAAGTAAAAAGATCCAGATTGGATATGCAAAGATTGTTGCAAACAGAGGAAAGTATAATAGACGTGCACTCGCCAAACTTTATTCTACTTTCTGTGATCATTCTGTCTCTTTTTCCCCTTCTTAAGAATGGTAATTTAAAAAGAATCCGGATAAACTATTTTAAATCTGCAAATTTCTTCTGTTTCTTCCACCTTTGACAAAAAAAAAATCAGATTCTTGTTAGCAAATTTTCAGTTCCTGATATAAATTTCAAGTTGGAGATTCTACACAGAAAACTCTCCAGTACAGTTTATGCGCGTCTATCCCCTCACAACTGTCTTATCCGTTTCTTTCGTTGATTTTCTATGTGGATTTGTTTTTCTCTTTGTTTTTTTTTTATTATTATTTATTCTTACTCCACCATATTTACTTTATGTGTCATGTGTGTGATAAATAAATAAATTAATTTTACCTGTGCTCTTGGTACAAAAAAAAACAACAACAAATAATTAATTATTGTTGATAATAATTAACCCTGAGAACACACTCGCATAGATTAAGAATGAAAGTTGGCTTAAGCTGATCATATCGTACCTGCTCCTGAAAGCAGCACAACCTAAAAATAAATCACATCAGGAACTCGAAAGTACTAAATTGGATACTGCAATCCATGTCATTGTTAATCACGTTTACTCAGCTTTCAAGATTTCTTTACTTTTATTTATAGTTTAAATTCGCTGCCTTTCTGTTGGGTGGTGTGTTTTCAAATATTCAATTAAAGAACAAGCCTCAGCATTTAAAAGTAAAAACTTAAAATGAATAGAACGTATCTTGGAGAGGAGGGAGGCTGATCCCCTTCTCAAGATCTCTCTATTAATTTCAAACTGCTACTTACTCTTTACTGAAGAACATATCCTCCATGTTTTACTGAAAACATGACAACGATGCGGAAACATGAAAACGGCGTCAATGTTTTGAAAATCCTCAAAAAGAAATATTTACAAAGCGACCTTATTTGTTTAATATCAAGAACTTTTATAGTATGTACGGAAAATAGAGCGGACATTTTCCAGCATAGTCTGGCGATGCTAAAATTGGATTTTTTTTTTTTTTAATATGAATTTTATCAACATATACCTACGCTAGTGAGACCTTTTGCCCTCATTAAAAAAATTTAACTGGGGGAAGGGGTGAAAACACGAACATTCACATTAAGTTTGGTAGGGATTTTTTTTCAGTTTTCTTAAGATACTACATTAAAGAGCATCCTGATAAATGAGCACTAATCAGTACGAAAATGTAATGTACCTGAGACTACCAATCAATCAAAAGCAAATGAAGGTTAGTTCTTAGCGGAACAAATCCTGGCCTAACATTCAATGAAAAAGCCAACAAGGCTATAAAAAAAGGGCAAGTAAGATGAAAGCACACTAAACTGAAGAGACAGGGCCTTATCTATATAGATTCCTATCCGTTTGGTCCATTTTGTGGTCCACATATATAAATATATAAAAAGAAAGAAACAGTTTATTTGACAAAGTTTAATTTTTTACTTTAATATAAAGGTAGTTTCACACCTTAGTATGTATCTTTTAGACTTTTCTGATTGCTATGTCAATAATTACAAACCCCTTGACACAAATTATAAGAATGTAACTTTCCCATTCCGAATTTCATTTTGATAGATCTACTTTTCTACATTGGAAGGTTCAGTGGCTTTGATAAAATCTTGAGCAGTTTTCAATGTCACACCTAAAAAAAAAAAAAGTAATAAAAAGAGAGAAACAGAAGAAAAGAATGGCAGACATACAAAACCTCGCATATGTTTGACTTTGGGCTAGCATAAAAAATAGCAAAGAGTTCGGTAATCTAAGCAAAGATTTTAATTGTATTCCATGGTAATATGCCAAATTGGCTTCGTGCGAAAAAATTTATCAACAGCTTATATTAAAAAAAAAACTTGGCCGCTACTGGGACTGCAGTATTTCAATGGGAGGTGAAAAGCTGTTTCTTGTAAAAATATGACTCATTGTCCATCGAAAACCGTTTGGATTTGCAATTTGGCGAATTATTTACAACGACATCTATTCAGAAAAAAAAAGTCCAAAAAGAAAACGAACGGATTAAAAAATATTTAGGCAAAAGATCAAATTACTTTATGAGGACTTTTTACCCTTACGGATATGAAGTGCTAGGTAGGGTATGGAAATTTAATTAGAAATACCTATACAGTAGAACTTCTATTATTTGGCTCTCACTTATACGGATTCGCGATTATCCGGACTACCATGCAAAGACATGTCCAGACTTATATTACTGGCCCGCGCAACAACAGTTTGTTACTGTATTAGTCAAGTTGCCAATCGTCTGTTTTGAACTATCACACGCAATTTCAACCCTTTAATTTTTGTTATTGTTTTAGAGTACAAAAGTAAATTCACTACGTCGTATCACATTTGTGCTCAGTAATATTGAAACGTAAGAAAAAGGTATTTGGCTTTAAAATAACTATTTATTGATTCATCAAAGAAAGGAGAAGCTTTTTGTAAGTTAGCAGATAAGTATTGTGTAGGTACATCTACATTAAGCGATAATAGGGAAAATGCCGATTCAATTATAGGTATATTCGTAATTTATATGATGAAGAAGGGAGTAAACATCGAAAAATGGTTAAAAACCAAAATCAATAGTTTTAAAAGGAGCTTTGTAGATTATCAAATGGCCTTACTATATATATATATATATATATATATATATATATATATATATATATATATATATATATATATATATATATATATATATATATATATATATACACAGCATGTTGGCTGCTATTTCCTTCTTCAGCCCGTATAGATGCGGTTTCCAAATGTTTTCCGTAAGAATTGACTACACATAAAAAATGTGCGAAATTTTTTTTTGATTTTTCATCTTTTCGTCCAATTACGGTGTCTTGTAATTAAAGTGCAATTCTAGAGTATATTCCTCTTGCTTATACTATGTCTGGCACTGGTTTTCGGTGGATTCAGTACACTTCACTTTACTACAGAATACTTGTTGACGCTTTCTTATTCCTCTATTCGCTCTATTCTTTTACCTTTTCTATTCTATTCTTTACCAGTTCGCTCTATTCTTTTAGTACAGTTACAATGCAATCAGTCCAATAGACCTTTTTCAGTAATGACGGATTAATTATGATGTTTTATACTGACGTATGGTGTACCTTACATCTACAGTAATCGATATTAAGATGAACGCCAATTCAATTTTAAAGTAATCTGCAGATGAGATGGTGAAGACGGGAGTAAACATCGAAAAAAGATAAAAAACAAAGTTTTAAAAGAAGCTTTACATTGTTGGTTTTACGATTATTCACATTTCCTGTTATCCGAATATATGACGAGGTCTCTACTGCACAATGGTTAAAAGTACCTCTTACAAGGTTACTAAAGCAATTGAAGTGTTACCAGAGTAAGATACCATATGAGCTAATTTATATAAATGTCTCTTAAACTTTCAGAAATATCAAAAGCTTTGAAGTAAAAATGCTCACTCCCTGTGCATCATCATTTCAAAAATAAACCAATTTCCTAATATAATAGGATTTATTAAAACAGCAAAAGCATGATTTTTTTTTAACATATACAGTCTCATATGTTTAAATAGATGAAAGAACCATTGGATCCAAGGTATTCCCAGGAAAAACTTTTATTGGATATTCTTTAGAAATCAGTGACAAAAAAGTAAACTACATGCTAGAAAAGAACCTTTAGTACTTAAATTTGCTTTAAATTCTCTGTTGAGAGAGAAAAGGGGGGAGGGGGATTTTCCCAATGATGTTTGCAAATGAGCATACGGTATATTATTTACCTTTTCCATGCCTGTCACCAAACAGGATTCACTACTATATATATATATATATATATATATCTATATATATATATATATATATATATATATATATATATATATATATATATATATATATATATATTATCAGGCCGTATCCATTTTCCTACCCATTTTTTACACCTTGCGTAAAAGAAAAAAAAACATCACCGATAGAACCCTCCAATGGACTACCGATAAATACAGATTGATCATCACCCAAAGAAACCGCCTGCTTTTGCATTTGACTTTCCAACCCCATTTTTACACCTTGGGTGAAATTAAAAAATTATCGATGGAAACCTCCAATGGACTTCCGATAGATATCAACAGATTATCAAAAACAACCTTCTACTTCTGCTGACAAAAAAAAATTACTGATAGAAAACTGATAGAGTACCAATAAATACCAATAGACTATTGAAAAAAGAGCCTCTAGTTTTTGCATTATAGGCTCTTACCCTGTTTTTCATGCTTTGAATAAAACAAAAATAAAATTACCAATAGACGCACAAAGTCCTTGTGGGGATTTCCCTGGTAGCTGACTTGAGAATGTAGGAACAGATTCTCCAATAAGTAATGTTACTTCAGAATTTTCAGACCCCATTGTTTCTTTTAAATAAAGACAGCATTCCAAAATTTGATAAAAACTCCTAAAGAAAAAAAAACAAAAAACAATAAGTAATGAAAAAACAAGAATGAAAAATTGTTCTAAACTTGATCAAAACTTCAAGGATAATAAAAAATATTTCTTCCAATTGAGACATCTAACAGAATGTCATTAATTGGATGATCAATCCTTTCTGAGCATACTCAGCCTTTCGCTGGTAAACGACTTTCATGACCTAAACAAAGATTTGAAAAAAAAAAGACGGGAACGATGTGTTTGTCTCTTTCAGATAGATGACGCAGATTTAGTTCAATTTAACCAGGAGCGGATCCAGGCAGAACAATTATTGTCCCACACAAAAGAGGGATCGAAATTCTAACCTAGGAATTATGTCTGGTAAAAAGGGGTAAAAATAAGGTATTTATAAATTTAGCGTCATCTACCAAGTCGTTCATTCTAACGTCACTCCTTAAATTCATAGTGATTTTCTAGATTTTATTAACTAGGAAATTTATTCAAGTTGGTCGAGAATTAATAAGGTCTTCTTAAATTGAATCAAAGGGACTTTCTATTAAGGTTTTAAGAAATAAAGAAACATACAATTATTTGCGTTTTGACATCTCCATTAAACAATGGCTAATTTAATAAAATCAGTACAACTTGCGTGACTGTAGTTTCTGTGACAGATTCCTGTTAGAGTAGGAGAGGTAGGGGTTGAACTGGACAAAATTCGCCGATCAAAAACATCTCGTTTGTTTATGAGTGAAAAACCCCGAAATTTGATGTTCTCTAGACACCTCTCAGAATAAGGAACACTTGAGATTTTTTTTCTTCCAGATTTTTTATTCTTCGAATTTCCTCGAAATCTAAATTTAATATTTTGGTCATAATATCCGAGCCAACCCCGCCTAGTGGGGTTCATTTGGACATGCTGGGGCTTGAACTGGTCAAGCTAAAAAAGCTTGAAAAAGGTTTTTTTTTCTTCTTTTTTTTTTTTACTTTGAATACAGTTGTTCAGAATAACAAAATTATTAGCTTGCTTGATTAAGAAATATTGTGTTGTGGAAAATCAAATTCCCAGCGAAGGCTCTGAGGCACTTTGCTGATTCGTCCACAAGAAAGAGGTTTGGGCCTACTTTGGAGAATATAAAAAACAATCCACACTTGCAACATCTCCTGCTTTGTAAAAGACAGACCTTTTAAATTTCTTACACATGAAACTAATCAAAGCTTCACCGTATACAATGTCCCGCACTAAGCCAACATAGCAGCGGGTTGACTTCTTAAGATGGAATTTGACAAGGACGTAATCTCCTACTGACAAGTAAGATGTACTGAACGGGTAGTTATCATTATTGTATTCTTTACCGATGTGTAATTATTCATTAGATCAGTGGTTCTCAACCGGGGTCCACATGAACCCTAGGGGTCCATGTAATATTTCCGGGGGTCCACAGGCAAAACACAGCAAATTGGGGGTTCACAATGATATTTTTGAGGTCCATGAAGAAAACCAACTCAGAACGCTCTTTATTTTTAAAAATAAAATTTCTACTGTAATTTACTGTTCACTTTATATTGTGTTCACTGTTTGATACACCCTCAACACTTAGTTGCAAAGAAAATGAGTGCATATCTGCATGATGCCCTTACTGTTGTAATAAAAGTAGTTAACCATATTAAATCAAATTCTCTCCAAGACCACCTTTTTCGTGAATTCTGTAAGCAAAATGGAGAAAAGTTTGGGCGGCTTGTATTACATACAGAGGTGAGATGGCTATCAAAGGGAATTGTCTTAGGCGTTTAATTGCACTTTGGGATTCTATTGTTTCCTTTCTTGCTGACACACAACTTGGAGCAAAACTGCTTGCAAATAAATGTGATGTGTTTTACTTATCAGAATATATTTGAAAAATTTAATTCACTTGATAAACAGCTCCAAGAAAACAATTCTGATCTCATATCTAGTAAAAGTGCTATTGCTGCTTTTCTAAGGAAACTACAGCTGTATAAGAATAATATCAGGCGTCGTGCATTTGAACAGTTTCCTTTTTTGGCCTGTGTTAACAGCGATTTGCAAGATGAAGATCTTGCATTATATGGTGAATATTTGGAAAATATACATGAAGATATGCAAACTCGGGTTGGCGACCTACTCGGGATGGATATGCTGATTTGGGTTTCAGTTCCTTTTGAAGTTGATGTTTCCGAAATAGACATATCTTTGCAAGAGCCCCTCAACAAAATACAAAGTGATGAAATAATGCATGCAAAATTCAAAGATGAAAAGTACAATATATGGAAAACAAATGATGTTGCTACAAAGTACCCTTTGCTCTGGGATAAAGCGCAGTTCTACGTTATTGCTTTTCCTACATCTTATTTTGTTGAAGCGGCATTTAGTCGTGTTTCTCAAATGTTATCAAAAGATTGCAATAGACTTGACATTATGAAAAGGGGGATCTTCGACTATCATTAACATCAATAGAACCAAATATAAATAAACTCGCCGAAAAGAATCAAGCACAGGGATCTCATTGAATAAACATGCCTTTTCCTTTTTTTTAATCACACACTTAATTTCAACTCCTTTTTTATCCAGTTTACATAATGTTGGGGTGAAACTGCCTGAGGAGCTCTATTCTCCATGAGCTTGTGTTGCTTGCCCATGGAAGAAACATTGTAATATTGTAGTTATTATCACAATAATAATAATTATTATTATTATTATAATTATAGTAGAATATTTTATTTATATTAAATTAGTTTTCATTTAAAAATAAAGCTTAATCGTATACTATTTCTTTTGATAATTAAAGCCTTAAAATTTATGTTAGTGAAGAATAGAAAATTGTTCTTATGTTCAATAGCTATGAAGGGGTTCACCAAGATAAAAAGAAGGGAAAAGGGGTCCATGGGTAAAAAAGGTTGAGAACCACTGCATTAGATGAACGGACGTCTCCTTTGGTTGTTTTATCTCTTCCTTTCCATTCTTTTTTGCCTCAATTTCTTCTTTATCTGGAGTGTCAGTGAGTATCCTGGTTCTGCCTATTTGTCAGCGCTTACGAGAGCTCATGTGAATACTTTCCAAAAGTGGAAAAGGTCTAATCTCATTCTGGGGTTATTCTTGCAAATTGACATTCCAGGTCGGTGATTGATGGCCTGGGAGCAGGACTGGGATCAGCTGGCCGTCCAAGAGCATAAACATCATTGTTGGCACGAGACTGGCAAATTTCGGCAAGTTCCAAGGCTGCTGCATATGCCTAATTCGAACTTAATTGATTTGAACAGATCTTGAATAAATCGGTATGTCATTTTGGACGGAAGCAAATCCACCACACTAAAAGTGGTTCAACTTTTATTTAAACCACATAACACAATTTAACTTTTGAAAGGATCAATCAACCAAATTAGAAATTCGTCCCTGAGACATGAAATTAAGATGGCACTCTTGCAAATTATTGTAGAATATTTCATCAAATGGTGTCTCAGTAATTGAGAATGTCCGGTTCAACACACGTCCAGTTCAACCCCCCCCCCCTATAGAAAATATGGCTATATGGATGTTATATGGTTGCTGTTGGGCTATAGGCAATAGGGATATATGGTTGCTGTTAGGGTATAGGCAATATGGTTATATGGTTGCTGCTAGGGTATAGGAAATATGGTTATACGGTTATTATGTGGCAGATGTTAGGGCATTGGCAAGAGCAAAAATATAACGAGAAATGTCTCAGCCATTGAAGAAGAATAAAATATTGTGAATACGCAATATGTGAGTTGGTAAATTTACTAGAAAAGCAAATAAACGGTAACTACTATAAATTAAAAGATGGTATTGGAAAATCATAAATGAACAGTCAACTTTTTATTATACCATTTATTCTACAATAAAAAAGAAGTTATAAAAACATAAAAATAAGTCTCAATTCGGAAATGAATTAGTAAAAAAAATTGCCCTAAGTCCAAAATGGGGTGAATCCCATCTTTCAGTGGTTCGAACTAACTTTCCTATAACAGTTATAAGAACCAGTTATACATTTGAATGTAGATAATAGTAATAGTAAGGCCTAAAATGCCTCATTGTTTCAGATTGACAACAACCACATATGAATTTAATTTTAGAGAGGGGTTGTGTTTATTTTGAAAGTGGGGGCTACACGTCAATCAAGTTATTTTAAACTAATTAACTTTCATTTCTGATGGAAATTATTATTTATTTTAGCCACACACGCTCCCTAAAGCTTAATGACTAACCATTTTTAAATAATTTTTTTCTTTGTTTTTGTCCTAATTAATTAGTTCTTATCCTAAAAAATTAACATGATCCCAAAGCAAGACTGAAACTGGAGAATGTACAAAGATACAAAAAGTTAATCCAACCCTCCAACAAGAAATCAGGAGAAGATTTCATTATCTAAATATGCTTGCTAAAAACAGGTTTCGTCTCACAAAGATTTATTTCAATTCATTTACAATGAACTCGATTATCCACGGACAAATTATCTATAGAATTTCAGGGAACCAAACCATTCCAAGAATAAAAATTAAACTCAATATCAATATAATGGCCCACTTAGGTTACAGTAACACAATTTATCGAGAAAAAATAAGAGAAGAAAGTGAGAATGGAAGTAATAACAGTGCAATTTACGTAAACAACACATATTAAAAATTTTGCATCTACCGTTGGTCTATTTTGTTTTATTTCGTATTATCCGTGGATTTGCTTATCCACGGTATCAATATCACCCGGTTCTACAGAAAATCGAGAGTTAGTACATTTGAAAAAGCAAAAAAAAAAAAAAACAACAAATAAATGAAAAATAAAGAGATCATGCAATACACAGCAGTCCAATAAGACTCGTCATGACAGCCAGCCACAAAGGCGTTCTGAGGCCTTCTTGATAGGAAGGGCGTTTAGTTTTAAGCCTTTTATCGAAATTCCCAAGATGATTATTCCCAGGATAATTTTATCCGTATGCTCTGGTAAATTTATATATATATATATATATCATGAAAAGAGAAATCACCAATGCAACAGCACAAACACATAAAAAAAAAAAATATATATATATTTTTTTTATAAAAAAAAATAAATATATATTTATATATATATAAATATATATATATATATATATATATATATATATATATATATATATATATATATATATATATATATATATATTTATATATATATAAATATATATGTATATATATATATATATATATATATATATATATATATATATATATATATATATATATATATATATATATATATATATATATAAATATATATATATATATATATATATATATATATATATATATATATATATATATATATATATATATATATATATATGTGTGTGTGTATGTGTTTTAACAATAAATCATCCTAAAATTCCTGTTTGTAACAAAAAATTAAAGATGATCTTCAAGAAGAAGCAGAAAGCGGGAAAATTATTTTAGATATAGACAAAAAACTGCTTCATGGACTCTTCTGATGGACGTTACTTGGCTAGGGTAAGATTTTTAAGCAGCTCGGCCAACACAAATGGCTCAAACCAACGTATGGCTCGCATGGCTCGGCCAACGCAATGGCTCAAATCGGGCTTTCAGTCCTCATCATGGTTCATATTATTTGTCGCAATTAAATAAAAAAAAAAACAAGTTTTTTTAACTGAAAGTAAGGAGCGACATTAAAACTTAAAACGAACAGAAATTACCCCGTATATGAAAGGGGCTGCTCCTTCTTCAACGCCTTGCTCTTTGCACTAAAGTTTGACTCTTTCTCTCAACTCTACTTTTTAAAACAGTAAAAACTTTAGCGTAAAGAACAGGGCGTTGATGAAGGAGCAGCCCCTTTCATATACGGGGTAATTTCTGTTCGTTTTAAGTTTTAATGTCGCTCCTTACTTTCAGTTAAAAAAAACTTGTTTTTTTATATAATTTCTGAATGTTTTTTAGTTAATCCATGTTTTGATTTTGGCTCTCCGCAGATGAATAATTAAAGCGAAATTTGCATATTTATTTATTTGGCTAAATGGCTTTCACATAGTTTTGATCGAATGATTTTGCGAAAAAAGGAGAGGAAGGAGGCCCAGTTGCCCTCCAACTTTTTGGGTACTTAAAAAGGCAACTAGAACTTTTAGTTTTTACGAACGTTTACATTAGTAAAAGATATACATAACTTACGAATTAGCTTACGTAACAAACTTCTATGTTCGTATGTTTTTATTACGTATATGAGAAGGTTCGCCCACTCGTCAATACCTCGTCAATAACTCTTTACATTAAAGCTTAAATTTTGTCCCCTGAATCACAAAGGCCGTAGAATAAATAGTTGAAATTACTAAAAATCCTTTAGCGTAAAGAGTGAGGTATTAGGAGGAGGTGAACCCCTTATATGCGTAATATTTTCTGTTCGTTTTAAGTTTTAAGGCTACTCCATACTTCCAGTTGAAAAAAAAAACTTTTTCATATTTATTTTCTCATTGTTATTTTAAATAATGCTAGAAAATGCTGCGCCCCCCTTATGGAAATCTTCTTCCCCCATGGAAAATTTCCCCCACATAGCCCCTCTTCTCAACCCCCCCCCCCTCCCAACCAAAAAATCCCCCTGAAAACGTCTCTACATTTCCCAATAACCATTAATATATGCAAACACTGGTCAAAATTTGTAACTTGCAGCCCCTCCCACGGGGACTCTGGGGGAGTAAGTCGTCCCCAAAGACATAGTTATAAGGTTTTTCGACTATGCTGAATAAAATGACTATCTCAGAATTTTGATCTGACTACTTTGGGAAAAAAATGAGCGTGGGAGGGGGCCTAGGTGCCCTCCAATTTTTTTGGTCACTTAAAAAGGGCACTAGAACTTTTCATTTCCTTTCGAATGAGCCCTCTCGCAAAGTTCTAGGACCACTGGGTCAATACGATCACCCCTGAAAAAAAAAAAAAAAAAAAAAAAAAAAAAAAAAAAAAAAAACACGCATCCGTGATTTGTCTTCTGGCAAAAAATACAAAATTCCACATTTTCGTAGATTGGATCTTGGAACTTGTACAATATGGTTCTCTAATACGCTGAATCTGATGGTGTGATTTTCATTAAGATTCTATGATTTCACCCTATTTTCTAAAATAGGGCAGAATTTCTCAGGCTTGTAACTTTTGATGGGTAAGACTAAACTTGATGAAACTTATATATTTAAAATCAGCATTAAAATGCGATTTTTTTTTATCTAACTATTGGTATCAAAATTCCGTTTTTTAGAGTTTTTGGTTACTATTGAGCCGGGTCGCTCCTTACTACAGTTCGTTACTACGAACTATTTGAATAGATTGCGACACTAAGATCAGGTCACAAAATGTAACTCCATAATGCATTTTTCTTTTATTATATATTATATAAAAAGATAGTTTATCAAATAATCATTATTTGTCTCATCAAGTAACATGTTAATACTTTAGATTTTTTTTTTTTAATCTTGAATGTAAATGGAAAGAACAAAAATTTTCTCATTAACGTTGCATCGGCATGCAATGTTCTGTTTACTGAATCTCCAAACTATAGTAAAAAGAAACATAATTGAGACAAAAAAAATACCAAGCCATTTTTTCTTTTCTTTTTGGGTATTTTACAGCTGGCAATGACTTCCTTGCTCCGTGTCGTTGAGGTCTTACGGATCGACTGCCACGCTGAAATTCCTGTTCTAACCATCGAATAGCTTCTCGTGCGTCCGGATTATGCTTCTTAGCTCGATCCAATTGACCGATCACTAAAACATGAATAGGGTATAAAACACTGTATATAAAAGGAATGTTGTATCTGTACATGAAAGAGAAAACGAGGAAGATAGAGAAAGGATGCTTCTAGAGGAGTTTCTGGAAAAGGAAAATAAAAATTATACTACAAGCTAGGGAAGCAAGATGGTTGAAAACAAATAGGAAATGGATAAATATAACCATCAAAACACAAAACTAGCAATAATTGAAACATTTTCGCTGCTACAATAAATCGCAAGGGACCTGAGGTGGAAGTGGGTTATTCTTGAATTTATTTTTGTTAATGTTTGCTAAACAGAAACGACTCCTCAAGTATTTCAGGTATTCTATCGAGTCACTGATTGTACTTCCTAAGATTATGATTATTTTGTATTAATTACTTATTTTTACTTATTTATTTCGAGTCACTGATTGTACTTCCTAAGATTATGATTATTTTGTATTAATTACTTATTTTTACTTACGGGTTGAACATATTGGGAGGGGGGAGGTTATTCAATATATTTGGTTTAAAATAATTACGAATAATCCCAAAGTAACAGCTACTATTTAATCTTACGATTTTGTTTATAGCATAAGGTTTCTAGATATCGGAGATTCACGGAAAAAAATTTATAAACCTTAAGAATCTTGCATCTACTTGTATATATTATGACATACTGTCTGTTAGTCCTGTGGTCTGCATTATAACACCAGAATATCACAAAATAGGATTGATCTGGGAGTAAAAAGTATGGCAGCTCACAGACAGGGGGTAGAGTAAAGGAGGCCTGAGACGACCGATCATTTAACCAAAAGCTCCCATCAATCGATTGATTCAAGCATGGTTGACCGTCTAGGAACGTTGAGTTGACCGTTTGATGCTTGAATGACGTTGACGGTGATTGATAGAAAGTTTGAATGACTCAAGCGGTTGACGAGGGGTGATTGACTGTCTAGGCTAGTTTTGTTGAAATATTGCGTCAGTTACGTGCCAACAACAATGAGAGACACATCGGAAGTAAACAAAAATGTGGAAAACGAGTTTATCGATTTATTAATAGAGTTATACCGGGATCACCCTGACTTAAGGAAAGTTAAAGGTAGAGCCTATTATAACTTAAATAAGAAAAGTACGTCATTTGACAGGATATTGCGAACGGTAAAGACATTGAAATCAGATTATGCAGTTTTCAAAGTAAAAAAGAAAATTAATTTTCTAAGAGCAAACTTCAGCCGTGAGTACAGGGCGATCGAACAAAAAAAGATGTTGTAAACCAACGAAGTTTTCTATTTTCTTTTTGTTTTCACTTGAGCGCAACCACAGTACATGCAAGAAAATCTAAGTCATTATTAGACTACATTTCACACACGGTAGACACTTCACTAACCGACCCTCGACTGAAACTAAAAATCTGGCCGTGAGTTAAAATTAAATTTGAAATCAGCTTTGGTCAAGATTGAAGGGTTGGTTGAAGCACCCGTCAAACGGTTGACGAAGCTTTTGATAATAAAGGATTGACCGTCTCGGGCCTCCTTAAAACCCTCCATGTTTGGCACACAGCCAAAAATAGACAGTTTGGACTTAAACATCAATATAAAATAATTTAACATAAAAACGAATTATCACATTAAAGTCTGTCTTATCTCTGAAACATGAAATTTCGCGACAAGCCTAACGTTGTAAAAAAAAAAAAAAAAAAAAAAAAAAAAAAAAAAAAAAAAAAAAAAAAAAAAAAAAAATTAACATGCTGACCAATGGTCTGCATTGCCGAGGTACCAATCTCCTGATTCAATGACTTCGGTCGGGAGTGCAATGCGTGGTTGGAAGCAAATTATCCGACGCTCCCTGTGTCTTTCCCCCGGATTTCTCCAGATACTCATTTAGAGCTGGATCGACTCTGGATCAGCTTACAGGGTCACACCATTGACCCCGTTCCAAACCAAATAACAAACGGCACCAGGACTCAATCCTCTGACCTTGGGATTCTAATTCCAGAGCACTAACCACTCGGCTAGGACGGTTCAAGACTAAGGCGCTGTAGCTTGTACACAAAAGACAAGATACTTGCATCACTGAACTTATTAGTTTTAGATCTATCTATTCACGGAACCAGAATTAACCATTATCTGTAAGTCCTGGGGTTACACTCGATTCATTTACCGGTACACTAGTACAGCACATTTTAAAGTCAATGTCAGAAACAGCAATTTTCAAAGGCTTGAGGTTTATTTCTAGGTATATCCAAAATCCAGTGTTTCTTTATATACGTCGTTGAGGAAAAGGATATTCGTTTTAGAGTGAATTAACCCATGTAAAGTTTCTCTCCAGTAAAAAGCCATACTTGCAAATTATCAAAAATTACAAGCAAACTAAGAAATATCCTGGTCCGCGAATTCAGCACCGAAATTAACATTCTTTGAGACTCCCCTTTCACTTTGAGAATTAAACAGTTAAGGTAATGCCACAAAAACGTAAATAACGTTTTTGAGTATTTGACGAACAGCTTCATTTTGCATTGCACTTTGACCTGGAATGATCTTCCTGGAGAAGTTATCCCTAAAACTTTTCTGTGTTTTTAAAAGAAAGTTCAACAGTCATCTTCAACCTCAATAAAAGACTATTGGCAAATCAGATATATAGTTATACCTGGCGTCGCAGATTTAGGAATATTTTATTTTTTAATTAGTGTTTAAGCTCAATTTGGTAATAGAAATTCAGGCGATAATTTCGATAGGACCTATGTTTTATTGTCAGGGCTGGCACAGGTCCCATCGATATTCTCGCATGTGATTCACATCATATAACCAGAATTTCTACAGCTAATGCTCCATTCACCATGAGAATTTACTATTATCGAAATTTAGCTAATTTAAACCAACCGGAGTTTTTCATAAAATTTTTCATCCAATAAAAAAATTTCATGAAAAATCTGATTGGTAAACATTAGCACAAATTAAACTTTGGCATTAGTGAATTTCCGTTGTGAATGGGCCTTAAGGTGAGCCTAAACGCCCTTTTATACTGTTGAAGAATCAGGTTAGCCTTCAGACAGTATTTCATTCTGTTGTCTATAGAGCACATTATGGAAAAGATGCTACCCAGAAATTGTGTTTTTCTTTCTTTAATAATTCTTGAAACGTAACCTTAAATATTAAGCTTGAGTTGAGTATTGATACCAATGTAAAATAGTTTCATTCCGTTTCGCATCGAATATCGATATCCGGTGATTTTGGTAAATTGCGATATCGCGCTATAGAAACGCAAGTTAAAGTGCAGAGAGGGCTGTGACGAATATTTACCTGCAGTTGGTACCACAATGATAAACCGCTTACTAAGCTTGATAATTATGCGCAGCTGTTTTAACATAACGCTCGTATCGACTACTAAACAGCTAGCAGATACTAATTGATTTTCCAGTGCAGATACCTCAGATTTAAGCCACATTGTTGCCATTGTACGAGCTTTATCTTCGTCTAGTTTCCTCTAAAAGAAAGAACAGTCTTAAAAAATCATGTCCGGGTCACATTTACAGGCATGGAATACGCTTTTGGACTTTATAATCCCTACCGGCGGTGCTGATCTCTGTTTCATGTCCTTCAGTCAGGAAGTACACTGGAGGAGGGGAGGTGAACGAGACTACGAGTGCGATACTTGAACTCGAGACCTCACGCTTCACAATATGCCATATGGCATGCTTTTTGTCGATAAATAAAAATTTCGCATGTCTATAGCAACAATTTGCAAAGGAACCTTTAACGATAACGTTACACCCAACGGCATTCTATAGTTCAGTACATAAAGTCAACAGAGCCATTAATTTAAGCTGCAAGGTAGACACTTCTTTAAGACACTGAAAAATGGAATTGTTCCAAACGGATCATGAGCACGCAGAATATTTAACTACCATCAATAGTATCTAGCCCGGGTGTGGGTTCACTTAAAAATGAACTTGACAACTTTGATGGATTTGATATGTTTTATAGTTTGCCATTTCGAAAGTAAATTTGGCGTAGGAAAAAGACAATATTAAACGGTAATTCACTGCTGCAATTTAGTAAGTATAACAATCTATTTATAACCAAAGGAGTATTTGGTCATGAAATTGCCCATGAGTTAAGATAGTATTCACACAATGGAAAGACGGCTAATCTTTTTGATTAGGTTATTGTAAACTAAAGACTGGCAGGATCGATACAAGATACTAGGGTATGTGGGAGTACTATTATTGATGTTAAAAGTAAAGACTACTATCTAGAAGTGTATTTGGTTAATCTAGAGTGGAAATTAAGCAAGGGTAACTACCACCCAAGAAGTTTTGACGCTGGTAGACTCCAGATTTAGAATCCGAGAGAAACTTTCAAGGATCAATTGGATACTAAATTGGAGAGGCTATAATTGACCAATGTAGAAGATTGATGGAATAATTTTAGGAAATTGGTTTGAGAGAAAATCGTGTCTTAAAAAGAGTAGCTAGAAAAACAACTTGGAATATTAGCGAAAAATTGTTAAGTGTAGTAGATAAAAGGAGAACACGGGATCAAATAGGGTAGTAAAATTCACCTAGACTCAGATTATGCTGATGATTTGAGCATCCTAGATTAAAATATTCATAAAATAAATGAATTTTCTGAAGTTTTGCGAGTTCAAGGTGAAAAAATAGGTTGGAAAATTAATGTTAAGAATACGAAGTCGCGAAGACTAAGCAATCTCCAGATGTTTTTGGGTACTTGTCTGACTGACGGTATTTCAAACAGTAATATGTACGGACAAGTGGTTCAATGTCATCTTCTCAGTGTCCACAGTATTGTAAATGACATTGTAAATTTGGATTCAGAAAATTTCTTTCAAAGAAGCCATTATACATAAACCAAGCAAAATGCATTGAAATTTTACCCCTTCCCCAACTTCAAAATCCAAAATAGGTGAGATGTCTTTTGTAAATACATCGATAATTTTGGAACTCATTACCTGATAGTTGTGTCACTGCTTGTACCGTTGCTAGTTTTAAGACTGAGTTAGTAAACGCCTCTTTTTACAATGATTTATATTGTCAACCATAAGTTTACCGTTGATTTTGTTAATTATTCCAGCAGTTGCCACATTCTATTTTCATTTTGTATGCTATGCTTACAAGATTTTAGTTTACAAGCTATTGGATTAATAAAATAAATAAAATGTGGTTCAATCCCGCTTTTTAGGGCTATAATGAGAGAAAGGTTAAATGGCTAGGATATGTTCTGCAGATGAAGGATGAGAGATTGCCAAATATCATCCTTGTCGGCGAACCATTTAGGGCAACGAAATACATTCCATCTCTGAATTGCGTGAGATGTTGTATGGAAAAATTTAAGGGAAATTGGAAGCTCTTGGGAGGGTGTACAGAGGGAGGCTTCGAATAGATTAGGATGGAACAAGAGCGTGCGTAGCTGTTTCAGCCTCAGGCGGCTTGTTGCTGCAGTGAGTTGTTAGTAGTAGTGGTAATTTTTTCGAAACTAGAAAAGGTGGAAAAGTTTGAAGTTCAGTTTATCTATTTGTAATGAGAACCAAAGAAAATTTAAAGAGAAATAGTATTAAGTAGAAATAATCGGTGACAAATTGATTTTGATACAAACTTTTCAAACCAATTACTTGTCATTTTAATGTCCCTGTTCTGACACACAAGCGTGAAGTTAAAATCAAGAAAAAATAGTCTTTTTATCGACAGATTTGACCATGGTATGACATGAATATTAGGTTTGCTTAACCCGATTTTTTTTTCCTAATAGACTCTTTGCAACACTTATAATAGTTATTTGCAAAGAACTCTCTTTGAAATAGTTCATGGAAATTAAGCCAAAAGCTTACTCCCTGTAAGATTTTTATAAAATCCAACGAAACAAGGCAAGGTCCAGAAAAACTGAATAATAAAAGAGAGGAATAATATCTCATAAAACAGGGAATAAGTCCATGAATTTAACTGTACATATTTTCATTATAAATGCTAGTATTGTCCATGAGCATTCACAATATTTTTCTTTAGGGGGGCAAGCCTGCTTAAATTTTTCGGGGACAGAGTGAAAAAAGGTTTTTTGGATATTTTGCACATTTTTTGGCAACCTTTATTTTCGTCTAAAATAAGCTAGAAAAAGGAACTAACGAGCATGGCCAATCAAACTTATTGTTAGTAAGTTTGATTATGGTAGCTTTATATATGGTGATGCTAGTCAGAAGAATCTAAAAAAGTTAGATACAGTGTTCCACAATGTACTTAGGCCATCCATTGGCTGCCTAAATAGTACTCCTATTCCAGCAACGAAGATTGAATTGGGGGTGAGCACGCTTAAGCTACAACGTGATAGGTTACTTGTGAAGTATTTCACTAAAAAAAGCTAGCTTAAATGAGGATATAATTAAGACGGAAATTATAAATAATTATAATAGTGATGTTAGATTTAAGGATAGGAATACTCCAGCTTTTTATACGTGTAATTATTTGCTTTCAAATGAGTGCTCAAATATTGTACCCATTAATGAGATAGTTTTTGAGGATAATATATTGAATAAGCTATATGTAATAAAGAATAATATGTATTTTCCTGTACCTGATCGTGGGGATAATATTAACTTGACTCTCAAACATGACTGGCTAAGACAAACTGACCACTTAAGAGACTATATACAAATTTTTACTGATGGCTCCAAGTTGGATAAGGGTGACGGCTGTGCAGTGGTGGTCCCCAGTATGTCAGTTTCATGTAGCTTTAAGTTACCAGGCAGTCGGTCGATTTTTTCAATTGAGATGATTGCTATATATATAAAATTAAGTTTTGGCTGAAAATACTGCAATGTCCCTCCTCAAGACTCATCAGAGCAGCGTATGATGAATTACTTACCGTGGGACAAAAATCGTCATGGCCCTTCCATGTCAAAAAACTACTGGACAGCACAGGTCTATCGCATGCATGGAATGGAGGAGATGGCCCAATCTCAGATCAAAAAGCCTTTCTGTCAGAGATCCAAACAAGGCTGGAAGACCAAGAAATTCAGAAATGGTGGAACGACCTTAGCCAGTCGGAAAGCTTAAGTTCTTACTATAAGGTGAAAGAAAATTATGGTGAAGAGTTATATTTTAAATAAGAGATTCCAAAAGAATCCCTGAGGTCTTGGATGCAGGTGCGAGCAAACTGTCTCCCTCTTTACAGTATTTGGAAAAATAGGTGTCACCCGGAGATGCGGTATACTTGCCCAATTTGCGGTGATCTTGATGGGCTAGACCATTTTCTTTTCAGGTGTCAGGGGCTAAATGAGCTAAGAGGGAGCTTTCTTGGGGTGGGTGGTCGTGAGCCCCTTCTTGGAACTTTGAAGTCGACGTCGAAAATAAATATAGTAGCAGTGACAAATTTTGTCCGGAAGGGTCTTGTTATTCGAAAGTCGATTGTTACATAATTTAGTTTGTTTGTTGTTATATAGGTATGTATACGGCCTGAAAAATGGCTTTAAATACAGTCATTCATTCATTCATATAAGGCATTGGACTTTACAAGTCATATGGGTATGCTCGGAGTTGGATGATATGCTCTGACTCAGCATCAGCCCTTAAGTACCAGATGAATGAGCATGAACCTAGTCGTGAATTAGTTTGTAATATCCACCAAATAGCTAGGTCATTAGAGCTAGTGGGAAATAATATACTTCTGGTCTGGGTCCCAGCACATGTGGGAATTTCTGGAAATAAATCTGCTGATATAATGGCAAAGTTGGGTATTCTAAATGGTCAGGGTATAAGTATAAAATCCACCCAAAATGAACATTTTGCATGTATTTATAAAGTGTTATGTGATAGAGAGACCAATAATTATATTACAAATGGCATAAACCCAATTTTAGAACTTTATGACTATAAGGTTCTAGAAGGTTTATGACTATATGACTATACACCACCTGATGGACTTTTACATGATATTAGATTAGTTTTACATAAATGGGGGACGAGTTGGCTCGCCCTTTTGTGATATTTGTAATGAGTATGATGATGTTAGGCATATTCTCATTAGAATATGTGCACAAAATATGAAGTACAAAGAAATGTGTTTAGAAACCAAATTATAAAGCATTTTGGTGCATTTACAATGAGAGCAATCCTAGGTCAGGCTAAGTTCCCTGAGTGGGTCCAATAGAAAGACTATGTTGTTGTTGACTAGGTATATAAAAAGCTGTAATCTGCATAATATTCTCTTATTTCTTTTAAGTTATAATGTATTGACTTTTATATTCATTGTATTGATCTTTTTATTTCGTCTTTATGTTCCCTTTTATAGATGTTTTAATTGTAGTAACTCTATTAACTTCTATTTTTTACTGTATCGACCTTTTTATTTATTTATTTTTTCTGGTATTTTAGCTTTATTTAAACTTCGAGTATGATTCTTTTCATACATATTTTAAGCAATAATAGCAGAATAGAGATGTGATATACATACTAGTGCCAGTGATTTAAGCAAGAACGCTCTGTACAACGTCCTAGTACTCTCCCAGGATATCTTAAGTGTTGACGTGGCCTATGCCAGAATTTTATTTGTGTGTTTTTCAAAGTGGCGTGGCTCCACTAAGCCCAAGTTTTAAAAGAGGATTGCACGTATATGAGCGGTTGATTCACTCAAACGTCAACTAAACAGCCACAACAAGAAGATCATGGCCAATTGATAACACAATTTAGTCCCTTAGATAAAACAACAAACAAGATATAGCAATACACAGCACAACAATACGGTTAATTATAAAAACTAAATAAAAATATTGTTTCTGATTATTTAATTATTATTTGTGCTTTACACTGGACTGAAGGCAATGTAGCCACTTTCGCCAAAAGGGCAAAATATGTAAATTTGCGTTGTTTTTTTTTTAGGGAAAAATATATATGTATTTTCAGAACATTTAACAACCTTTAAATGAACTTCGACCAAATTTTAACGACAAATAAACTTTGACTTTTAATTAAAATACAAAATATAAAAAACTTAAGTTAAACCAACTTCCATTTTTTTTTTTTAGTTTTCCTTTGACTTTTCTTCTAAATAATTTTTGCAGTATCAGAGGTTCGTTAAACTGTATAGTAAATATTTATGAGAGCCCATAACTGACATAGAGACAAGTTGAACACACCACCCGATTCCTTTTTTTTATTCTTTTTCCAAACATATTAGTAAACTCTTTGGCAAATGTATCCCCCTCTTGATGGTCCCTTATATAGCCCTAATAATGTGCTATCTACTACATCAATATAAAATACTAAAACTGTTATTAAACTTATACTAACATGGCTCCTATATTAAACTGGTCTTCTTCTCAGTCTTCAATTTATCTCAGTGTGTGACTGAGTGTATAATTTACAGACATTATTTGAAATAATTTTAAAACCAGTGGCGTAATTTCGTCAAAATCTGAGAGGGGAGGGGGGGGGCAAATTTGGAGCCAATTTTCACAAATCAAGTGAAAATGACAGTGAAAACTGAAAAATTAGCTTTATAGCACCAAAAAGGCAAACATATACTAAAGAAAACTGACTCGTTCCAGTGGAGGCTTGAATTATGCAGGCTTATCTTAGTACTGACAAGATTTTTGAAAAAAAAAGTTCAGCTGGGGGGGAAGGGCAAACTGAGGCGTGCCCCCCACTACATGATAGCTAATTACGCCCCTGTTTAAAAAATGCATAGTAATGGAAGGGAACATGAGAACATGAGAATCTGAGTAATAAAAACATCATTCATGTTATAAACTAAAAATTAATTGTTTTAGTGTTTCCTTTCATTTTTTATATATTCTTTGAATTATATATGGGACTGTCAAGAGGGGAGAGGCATTTGCAAATGAATTGGTTATAATATTTGGAAACAGCATAAAAAAGGAATCGAGTAGAGTGTTTACCATCGTCCTAATTGTTATAGGCAATATTTAAAAACGACGAAAAAAAAGCTGATTAAAAAAGTTATTAGCGACTGAGACATCCTAAGGCTGGCGAGCTAGACCTGAAATCCTGAGGACAGGGGTTCGAGTCCTAGTGTCACTGGTTATTTGGTTTGGAACAGAGGTCAGTGGTTTGACGTTATAAAGTTCAGCCAGAGTCGACCCAGTTCTAAACAGGTACCTGGAAAAATCTTGTGGGAAAGCACGCGAAACATCGGATGATTAGCCCTCAACCATGCACTGGACTCCTGGCCAAAGGCAGATAATCAGGAGATCGGTAACTGAGCTATGCAGACCATTGATCAGCATGTGAAAAAAATTAAGCACTAACGATTCGCAGAAACGAACATACATAGGTAGCAATTTCCTACTTACTTCTTCTGGTTTAATTTCGTCTGGTTTTTCCTTACTAAAAAAGTACCCCGAACCGACATCAAACGTGACCCCAGTGTCTGGCAAAACGGACAGTAGCTTCACAAAGCTTCTTATTCGATTTATTCGTAACTTAAAATCATCTGAAAAACAGGACGTCTGAATTTGACCCAACACTGGAGATAGGAACCAGTCTTCAGAAAGAGACTTGCCTGAAAAATATAAAACTTAAACTGTGATTATTCATACTTTGGATGAAAATATCAAAGCTTCGAAAGAGATTGAAGCTTGAACTTTCTTATTTTATACTTCAACTCTCTAATATTACTTACAACTAATATTACAACTTTCTAATTTATACTTCAACTTTCTAATATTATTGAACTTTCTTATCTTTCTTTCAACATTCTTATTTTACTGCTAACACATTAGTTGACTCTAATTTGTGTATTCACACTAAAACTATATAATTATAAGCATTAATTAGAATGGATTATGGATTAATTATAACCCAGAAATGTCAAAACAAATCAGTAAATTAAAAATACATACATGTTTTTTAAGCCAATTTACGTAGCTTAAGACAAGACTTCAAGCCTTCTTAATGTACACTTCAAAGGATGCATTCCAAGTTTAATAAAAAGTAGCTAAAAGTTACGAAAAAGTAACAAATGCACATAAAATTGTTCCTAAAAAATAAGTCATAAAATTTACCATTTTCAGGGGCTGTTGCCACTTCCTTCAAAGCATTGGCTAATTTAGTCAGACGAAACCATAAAGGCAAAGCACCAGGTCCAGTACCACTAACTGTTTGTTCCAACCGATGTAGAAAGAAACACATCAAAGATAATGGTGCTGCAAAACCTGGAATAATATGTGAGAACATTAACAACAGTCAGGTTCAGAATAGCCATAAAAGCAGTAAATTTGCCTGAATTAAGCAACCGCGAAAAGGTGTACGCACAGAGCAACCTTGGGGGGACTAAAGCCTCGCCCCCTCCAGAGCAGAAAAACATTAAAACAGGTTCAAAAACTACAGGAAAATTTACAAATTAGCTAATTTTAATTTGTAAGCTAATTTTGAACGAAGAAAACACTAGAAACTACGAAGCTCTTACATTAGTAAACCAGACTTTGCGGCACACCCATGTAATTACATTTACGAAAACTTGCAGTGTAGTACATGTCTACGTTCCATATAAATTTTTCTCTTTATTTGGATTATATTATGCGACATTCGGGAAATTCTGAAATATTTCTGAATTGACATTTGAGCTGATTCTAGAAAGTTTCGTTCACCTGGCCCTATAGCTTTCTTTAAAACATAGAAAAAAATGTGTCTAAAACTCGATTTTAAAAAAGGAACGGATGCATTCATGAGTCAGTCTTATTCGAGCTAGATTTGAAGATATATTCGGCAAAAACTGCAAAAAAAAATATTTTTGTCCGTTTAGACTTTCAACTTCAGTCTTTAATTCCATCAGAAAACTTCAGTGCTTTTCTTCTTTTTTTTATTGATTCAGTCGTAGCACTACCCAGGTGTTGGCCACACTATTTTTGCAAAATTTTAACTTAAAATAGAAGGAACTACTGCTTTTTTGGCAAAAATAATTTAGGCGTTCGGTATTTAGCGGTTTTGACAGAGGGCGTATTGAAATCCGAATAGCGTTTACTGTTAAGTATAAACACAATAGGTTTTTGAATTAGAGACCTACAGTAATGAAAAAGCGCAAACTCGACAATCGGTATCTTAGCTAATTCTCACCAGTAACTGTGAACAGCATCAGCTCCTGCAACCAGTATCTTCATTATCTCTCCACCCTGACTTATCGACAGGGTAGTAGCTTCTATAATTTTTTTTCATAAGGCTTAAAGTTTTTATTACTTTCTTGAAACACCAACAAACAAATATTGAAACTGTATCTATTGCAATAGCCTATCAGCCTGTAAGCAAATGAAGAGATGGCAATATCTAAATAGGCAAGAGATTTCTTATACAAACATTGGCACAACGTACAAACAATACTTTGTATAGTTGGTTGCTTTTTATTATCATGTTCCAATTCGTAACTTCGACCTCTTTGAAGGCCAAAATTCATTACACATACTGAGCAACAAGTAAATCATGTAAATGAAATTACCTAGGATTCATATAATCAAAATGGAATAGTTTCGAAAGACTTAATGGTTCTACAATTCACAAACCGATTATCATGGAAGTTGAAAATTAAACGTGCGTTAGAATATTGTAAATAAAGTACAATTTTAAGGAAATAAACTAAATTGGGAGGGGAAATTTGGGCTTTCAATTCGCATCAAATGACAAATGCTCAACCTTTGCGATCTACATGGCTTTTTAACGATTAATCAAAAAATTATTAGGAGCCGTCTTCAATAGATTCCCCTCTTTGATGGCAGCCGATCCGAGATCGTTTCGACGTGTCGACTATGTCATTTTTTTTTTTTTTTTTTACAAATACATGTATTACGCTCCTTTAGAGGAGTTATCCAATGTTGTTGCGGACAGAGCAAAGCTTTTGTAATCAAATGGTTAAAGCAGAGCTCGTTAGAATTACGTTATAGAGGATACACCCCCCAGGAATACTTGAAAACAAGTTTCACCCAACACTGTGTCGCCACGTCATTTTTTTTTTTTTTCGTCTATGTCATTTTTTTTTACAAATACATATATTACGCTCCTTTAGAGGAGTTATCAAATGTTGTTGCGGACAGAGCAAAGTTTTTGTAATCAAATGGTTAAAGTACAGCTCGTTAGAATTGCGTTATAGAGGGTACACCCCCCAGGTATACTTGAAAACAAGTTTCACCCAGCACTGTGTCGCCACGTAGAATTTCCTGCCAATAGAGACAACCCCACAAAATACTTCTCTTGAGGCACTCAAAAGACGTTGAATTACAGCTCTTGCCAGGACGGCATAGCAATCAATTAGACCAGGCGTCTCCAGGTTGACCTATGACTTGTCAGGCTCGCGGCTTCTTCCACTGGGATGTGGGCTTTGGAAAGGAGTTGGTTGACTTTGAATTTCCACTTAGTAAAAGGGGAGGCGTCTTCCAAGACGTTTCCATCCGTGCAGGGTGATATTGAAGTCAAACAAAACCCGTTTAGTGGCGTCATGTGACAGACAAAGGGGTGGGCGTACGAGCAAACAATACGCTGGGCAGTCCGCATCGAGAGAGAAGCGTGTGAAGTACGTGACAGGAGGGTCTGGTTGGTGACAAAGTCAGTCCAATGAAGACCCTCGATTCTTCGAAAATGTTGGGTCTGAGTAACATCGACAGTGCGAAACTGGCAACAGTAGTTAGTGATGGCAACAGTAGATAGTGACGTGAGGGGCTCGATTGTCATAAATTTCGTTCTCTGTCAGTTGATCAACTTCCAAGGCATCTTCTGAAAGCACTGGGAGTGCTTCGGTGAATTTTTTGACAGTGCCCACGAATAAGGCTATATCTTGATTGAAGTCAGCATCAGTAAACACCGGTCTCCAAAACTGAAGATCGAATCGTTGAGGATTTATCCTGCAAGTCATGATGTACTTAATCACACAGTTGAAGAGCTCGGGAGCAGCAGTGCAACCTTGCAAGGTGCTTGTCTTCACTGACAATGTGGGACTGCGTCTTCTATTGACTTGCACTTATATAGATTCCATCATATAGGTATTTGGAGTGTGCAATATTTTGGTAGAAATTAATCCTTATTTGTAAAAAAAAATAATTTTGAAGAATTTTATTTAGGACCAAAATGTTGCGGTCTAAAGGATTCTTTATGACTAAAATTTGGCAGTTAAGAACCATCCTGTCATACTTTCTGAATAGTTATGGCTCTTAAGAGGTGAAACATGTCTTAAGTTGCGAAGTTTATGCTAAAAAAGGGTACCATATGTGTAGAGAGAAAGAGGGTGTTTGAGGAGGGATGAGCCTAAGGGCTTAGGGCAACAAAATTATGCAGAATGAAAATATTTCCAAGACTCTATTTTAACGAGGTTATCAGTCTCAGACTTGAAGCCAACAAGCCCAGAAATCCTTAAATACAATTTTTAGCGAAAAGGTGGGGATTGGGGGGTTGGAGAAGCACGGGCACTAGAGTCTCACTTTACGAACAGACTGTAAATGTTTGTATGATTCTAACTTCAATTATAATAAGATGCCAATCGTTTTATGAAGCTTCTTTTTGGTGGGCTGGAGATGGGGGAGATATTTGGAAAGGGCTAGTGTCCGATAGCCAGTCTTAAGTAATCCTGATTGCTAGCGGGCTCAAAATCTTTATATTTATCTTTTTAATCATAAATATTGAAAAATTCACGAAAAGGATCCTGGACAAAAGGGGAGAAGGGACATCAAAGGGCTTCATGCTAGGCCGCTCGATCATACAGAATCCTTGCATGGATTTGATTCAAACAGGGTATGATATGTCTGCCTTTCTATCAAATGCATCCACAAAGCCTTTCCGTAGATAATATCTTTTTTGTGGTCTTACTAACTTTTAATTCTTATGTAATACTATATTTAGTTGGGGAGCGTGTTGGGTGGGTAAAAAAAATAGTAAGGTCTTACATTAAAAAAAGTAAGTGAACAGAAATTATTCCGTATATGAGGGGGCAGTCTTTTAAGATCATGGCTCCTATTATAGTTTTGATACACATTTCAACTCTCAGCAATTGAGCACAATTTTCACGTCGGTTTGGGAAAATTCAAAAATTCATCTTTTCAACCAAATTTCGAATAATTTTTTTCAATGAGAGTTAAAACTAAGCGATATCAGCAACGGTGCATGTATTTATGCTTATTATCACTCCCCAATAAAAGTTGCATGAAAGTACATGCGGAGGTTCTAATTCTTCATCCCCATGGGCATCCTGTCAAATCTTAAAAAAAGGCACGCTGAATCCATATTTATTGACCAAACTAGTGAAAAAGAAAGTTCTATTTCTCTACTTATTCTACTATCTAAAAGAATATTACTTATCTGATCAGTGCCAAAAATGAAGTAAAACAGAACTAAAGTAAAAAGAGTAACTTACTCGAGTTCTGAATTCTGGCTGCTAGTTGGCTTTTTTGGTACTCCTTCAAAATTATATTTTTTGACTCGGATTCAGAATCACTCTCTTCAAGCTCAAAGTCACTGCTCGAGTCAGATTCAGATGATTCAGATTCAAGCTCTGACTCGACTTCCGATCCAGATGACTCCTCTCTCTCTAGGCTTAGACGTCTTTGTCTTCTTCTGCGACTTTTTGTTTTTGCCGGGACAGGCTTGGGGATTTCAGTGGGAATTTCAGGCATTATATCAGAAATTTCGCGCAAGATGCCATCCAAGAGTTCCGACAGATATGCAAGACAAAAGGCCAAGGCTAACTGAGAATCTGTAAAAGACACTAAGTAAAAATGTTGATGACATCTTAACGTCTAAGTCAGGGATTTCTCTATTTTTTATAGATGGGCCAAGTTATGGAATTCGTTAGATGAAGATATTAGAAATATTTGGGACGTGAGTAGATTAAAAACGTTGTGACTGAAAGGTTTGTTTTCTAAACATGATTTTAATATTTAGATTGATAGAATATGTATTTGATAAAATAAAATGACACTAAATCTTGAATATTAGTATTAATATTCATTATTTTGTATTTTATTTTGATTAAAGCGTGTTAAGGAAGGAGTTGAGTGTTAAGTTAGTCATGATTGTGTCTCCCTCACGTTTCTGCGCATTCCGACCTCTATAGGAGAGCGGATCCCTAAATTCTTATCATCATAGCACCTAAAAGAGGGTTAATAGTTTTAACCAATCTTGAGGAAGATAAGAGAGTGTATCATGTTTGAATCTTTTGGGATTCAGGCCTATTCTAACCTCTGCAATGAATTTTTTCATCACGATATATACCAAAAAGGTCTACTAAAAAATAAACTTGGCAAGAAGTGGACGCTGTTTTTCATTTGTTGCTTTTTTCGGGTCCAGATCTGGTCTAACCTCTGTATGGGGATAGGAACACAGATATATTTTGTTCCAACACTTGAACGCCTTGCATCATCTCAACCAAAACTGGCGGGAGGTAAGAGTAAACATCTAATTGTTTTTTAAGAGATGTACCCGAGTTGACTTTAAAGAGGAGAGAACGGGATCCTGTATTTTTGTCTTCTGGATGTCTACAAGCAGGGGTTGTCAAATCTCTGCGAATCTTAATTAGAAGCAACAGATGATGCGCTAATTCTACATTCTGTTTTAACCTGTTAGGGGTAAGGTCTCTGCGCTTGAATAGACCTCTTGAAAAGGCTTATGTAAGATGAAGGATTCGAAAACACATAAGAACTGTGAAAAAAATAAGAAGTAATAGGGGCGATAGAGATGATATTGGGGAAATGGGGGATAAATATATCCCCCTTCCCCTGTGTACATAACTAAGCATAGTGGCATAAAAGCATAGACGACTTTGAGATTTTAAGTGTAGGGAGCAAATATTTTGTTGTTGTTGTTTTTTTTTTAAACTAATTGATTTGCCGCTTCTATTAATTTCCCAAAGTGTTTGGAATAATGACTAATTACTTAGTCAATAACAAAATGAAGATATACAAGCAAACCAAATGAAGAGAAAAAACACAGACAAGTAAAAACATTTTCTAACTATATTTTACCTTTTTACCGTTTCTTGGGTAATTGTCAATGAAATTATTTCATTATGAAGATATTTCTAGAAGAAACGTCGGCAAGATTCTAAGAAATATTTGAGGTCCACGTATATTCTTGAATCGCAACTTTACGAAATATGGAATAATTGTCAATGAAATTATTTCATTATGAAGATATTTCTAGAAGAAACGTCGGCAAGATTCTAAGAAATATTTGAGGTCCACGTATATTCTTGAATCGCAACTTTACGAAATATGGAATAATTGTCAATGAAATTATTTCATTATGAAGATATTTCTAGAAGAAACGTCGGCAAGATTCTAAGAAATATTTGAGGTCCACGTACATTCTTGAATCGCGACTTTACGAAATATGGAATAAAGCCAAATTATGGACATGAAGTGGCCTTGAGTTTAAAGAAGCTTGTTTATTGATACTGTTTCGTAAGGATCAAACAAAAAAGCAGCCGTACATGTAGACGTATCTATCGGATAGATATTATCTAAATTATACCTTCTAATAACATATTTTAAAAATAATTTCATTTCAGATATAACATATGAAAGGCTGGAAAAATACAGCCAGCCGTATTGATATCCCCACTATTCAGACCAAAAAAAAAATGCAGATATATACAGAGATAAAACAGGAAAGCAAGGAGACACTATAAATAGGCTTTTTATAGTTTTCAAGTTCCAATCTTCTTAACGATGGAAGTCCTGTAAAATGCAAGAATAAGCAGTTCTATAGGAACACCGCTTGAACTACTGCAGCTAAAAATCGCAGATGTGCAGTCAATATCACAGATCTTGGCTCATTTATCGTAGTTGAGAAAGTTCGTAGTTGACAAAGGGTAAACCTTCCAATTTTTTCAAGCAAATACATTTCTTGAGAAAAAGCTCTAGTTAGTAATATCGTATCATAATTAAAGTTATTTTTGTTGTATTAAAATTGAATCTCCTGCTAGATTAAAAGTAAGGGGATAAACCTGTTACTGGCGCGCCACCTTTTCACTAGTTCTATCTTATTGGCGTGCTATCTCCTAATCGAAACTTCCGTTTTCATTTGGAACTTCACGAACAAAGGGATAAAAAATTCAACCAATAAAAGCACAATAAAAATAGTTTTGATTAAAAAACAAAAAAACAATGCTTCGTTGCTTGATCTCTTTTCTGCTTTGTCCACAAAACACCATACAAAAATCAGTTTCTAATTTTTCCTAGCGTAACCAGAAGTACATTTGAACGCAAAAAAGAAACTATGAATTGGTTTCTGGAACACTATGACGTAACTATCTAAAACTCAACTACGAGACAACAAAGTGGTGTTGAACTTATCCTCTCGAATCATGCAGCAAAAGCTCTGAAGGATTGAGTTTCAATTCCACCTCGATTAATGTCGGCCAGATTTGTTTGACACCATGTCAAGATGTCTCTATTCATATGTTATGCACTGACAAACGATTCAACCAAGTCGTTAAAAGTTGACTTCTTACAAGCAGTAATTAATGATATCCCAAAAGATATCCAACAGACATGACCCTTAGAATTGGAGATTCTCAGAAATACAAAAGTTGGAAATGACGGATCGCATTGCCCTTAGGTTTTAGGAAGTCATGGCACTGGAGAACGAAATGAAAAAACTTGTCACTTTATCGATTTTGCCTTTACAAATGATTTCCTCATTGGTAGTAGCCTCTTCGCACACAAAAGTATCCACAAATGCTCCTTGACGTCACCAGATGCCACTACTTATAACCGAATCAACCATTGTCTCGTGAACCGCAGATGGAGATCTAGCCTAAAGATAACACAGCTTTCCGTGGCACAAAGTTCAACTCAGATTGCAATTATTGATAGCAACAATAAAGATCAGTGCCCCGAAGACCACCACTGATTCCTCAAAACTGAGTGATGAAATTACGAAGCTCAATTTTGCCAGGGCAATGGTTGATCGATTTGGAGCTCTTGGCTCCATGGAAGAAACCGATCAAGAACAGATCTGGCTAGCCATTAAACTAAACAACCACGAGGCACCACATTTAATGCTGGGATTTAAAAAAGTCCTGAGGATCGATGATGGTCCGACAGAACGTGAACACTGATCAACCAGCGAAAAGAATTTAAGAAGACCCTACTATTGCCCAACTCTACACCCTAAGCAGTCTACAGGTGTCAACAATACAAAATCATGGATAAGGAGGTGAAGAATAGCGCTAGACTCAATAAGCATCATCACATGGACCGGAAAGCGTCTGATCCAGAAAAAGCTGCATACAAGATATACATCATATCAAGCTGTCAAATTATACTTGGTAAGCAAATTGAAAATACTGGCCCATTGCAGAAAGAAATAGCCAAGCAAATGGAGCTTTCAACAGGATGAAGAGAATCTGTCGATAGAACTTCTTTTCACTTTGGATCCAATTTAGACTCTGGAATAGCGTCAATGTGCTGTCTGTTGATGTACGCAGTCAAATCATGGCAGACTAATGCCGAGCAAGAGCATCGGATTCTGGACTTTGAAAATGCATCCCTCCGAGGAATCCTAAATACACACTGAGCAGATTGATTCTCAACGTTGAGATCCAAAGGAATGACCAACCTGCCTCTTGTTACCAATATCATCCACAGGTGTCGATGGCAATATCCAGGCCATGTCTTGAGAATGGGGAGCATTAGAACTCCCAAGGCAACCTTCCAGTGGCCACCTGCGGGATCGAGAACGAGGTCATCCCAAGAGCACCCTATGCCGTACATACCAGTCAGATCTCCACTTACTTAACACGTTCCCACAGCCCGAGTGAAAAAATGTCCTGACTGTGGCAAAATATCACGGAGACTGCAGACTCCTTGTCGATGCCTTAGGCGACTCTGGAGTCACAGCAGGATCTAAGTTCTACAGTAAGATGTTACATTACCTTAGATGCTTTTTTCAAAAATCACACTACACTATGAAGTCTTGTTTTCTACAGATCAGACATCCGACTATGAACATATCGAAATTCCAACACTTATTTAGCACAACGTTACGTAAATCTTACCAAAATCTTTCTTTTTAGTTGAGTTCTTGTGTAAAACAAAACAGCACATTGCTGCCATCTGAATTAAAATTTCTGGGCTAAGATCAGTTCGTTCGTCTCTCTCTTGATCCATTTGCTTTGGAGCTTTCAGAATCTCATGCAAATCCTTAAGAGTAAATTGACAAAGCTGAAAAAAAAATGAATACTTCTTATGAAAAAAAACACATTAAAAACACACCAGAAAAAAAACCGAATTTTTTTTATGTTTATTATAAAGAAAACAAGCTCTATAATAGCAGTTTTCTCGAAAAGCTTTGTGCAGAGCAGTTTAAACATCAAAATAAGGAGAAAAGATGGTTATACTTTCATGTCAAAACTGGTCGACTGAAAAGCTTGATTTTATGTCTTTATGATTTTTAGTTCAAAAACTAATAGAATAAATAATAGAATAGAATAACTAATGAAATAAAATTAATTAAAAAAATAACAAAACTAAAAGGAAACTAAAACGTAAAAACTTATGTATCAGCACCAATTCTTGCTACATTTCTGTAAAACTTAGTATGTTAGACATCATCAATCTTGAATACCACTGCTTTTAATGTTGATTTTGGTGACAAAGTCAGGCCTAAATTGGAGCAAATTTGATCAAATATAAATCTAAAGTTATTTAGATTTTGGAGACTTAAGCTGAGTCAACAGTGAAGAACTTTTGTCGTAAATGATAATGTCAAAGCACAAGTGGCTTCTACAACAGTGACTTGATAGGGTTCCCATGGTACAAAGATGGCACCATTGACTCATTAGTATAGTTTTAATAGAAAAAAATTCCACCCAAGAACAGAAAGATACTACACCCAAGCTCAGGGATTAAAATACCAAAGATAAACCCTTCTTTAATTCTTTCAAGATAAGAGCTTCAAAGCAGAAATTTAAAACTAGGCAGGCTCATAAACACTCATCTTTTTTTCGATGAGGTGTGAAGACATTCTATTGACAATTAATAGACCATGAAAAAAATATTCTGAAGATTCATTATGAGACTTAAAAGATGATGAATTAGAAAAAAACGGTCTGTTTAATAAGTCGTCACTATGCACAAGAGGAAAGAAGGAAAAAACAGACGACAGAAAATATAAAAGGAGAGGAGACAACAGACTTAGTTGATAATTGATAATTAGTGATAACTGATAATTAGTTGATAATTGAAAAAATTACATCAACACTGGTAAAAGAGACTTCGGACAAATCCTGGAGAATTATCTGTCCTTGCGCAGATACAGACATAATAATCACTTGTCGAGGAATATCTCCTTCAATACTTGATCAGGCACAATTTCGGCGGCACAAAATCTTCTAATGGCAGAACTCTCACCTCTAAGACTTTTAACAAAACCAACTGCTATTTAGTTTGAAATAATTGAAAAGTAATTTAGTACCCACTTTACCCTAATATTATCTGAAACGCTGTTGCATTGCTTTTACAAACGTTGCCATAGAATGAATTTTGGCCGTAGTCTGGAGCGGTCACACTCCTCTCCAGAGCAGAAAGTCACCTTGTAAATCCTAATATTGTCTAAAAAACAATAATATTACCTTTACCAACGTTGCCATAAAACGAATTTTAGACGTAGGCTGAAACGGTCGCACTCCTGTCCGGAATACAAAATTGCCCAAATCCTAGCACTATCTAAGACGTGGTTGTATCACTTTTTATCAACGTTGCCATAAGACAAATTTTAGCAGTAGTCTTGAGGAGCCACACGCCTTCCCAGAATGAAAAGTGTCCAAAATCTTAACATTGTCTAAAGCGCCGTTGTATCAATTCTTATCAACGTTGTCATAAGAAAAATTTTAGCCGCACTCTGAAGCGACCATGTCCTTTTCCGGAATAAAAAGTTTCCAAAATCCTAATATAATCTAAAGCGCCGTTGTATGATTTTTTATTAACGTTGCCATATGACAAATTTTAGCCGTAGTCTGAAGAGGCCACACGCCTGTCCAGAATACAAAGTTGCCCACATCCTAACATTGTCTAAAGCGCCGTTGTCTAGCTTTTTACCAAAGTTGTCGTAAGAGAAATTTCAGCCAAAGTCTGAAGCAGTCACGTTCCTGTCCGGAACACAAAATGGCCTTGTTAAATCCTAACATTGTCTAAAAACGCCATTGTATCGCTTTTATCAACATTGCCATACGATAAATTTCAGCCGTTGTCTGAAGCGAACGCATTCCTGTCCGAAATAGAGTCTACTGCTTACTCTACAACATCATGAATTAGAAATATTAATACTAACCTGTGATATATCTTGATTGGTTTTGATTCCCATAAAAGTGGAAGAAACAAGGGAAAATCCTATTAATAGTCTCTCCAATTGTGAATCCTGAAGATTGGCCTGAAATTTGGTTGCTGCAACCTCTTCAGCTTTTGCAGCCAGGTTCTTTTCTCCCCCTTCAAATTTAGTTTTGCTTGACATGCTGGAAGTATATATTTATTTAAAAGATAGAAGCTGATAGAACTGATATTGCAAATAAAATTAAAACTTTTTTTATAATGACTTTCACTTCACCAGACTGGGCCACTGATACAGGATATATGCTAGCCCTAGCCAAAGTATCATTTTTTTTTTCAAGATTATAATGATTTGATTCAGTACCATCCTTCAGCAAAATAAATGTAATTTATGAAAAATAAATGAAATAAACTCAAAATAAATTGAGAATAAAGATAAAAAAAAAACAGACCAAACTTATTGAGCCGACAATCAAAATGTAGTTAAAAAACAAAATCATAAATCAATTTTAGCTTCTTTACCCCTATCTAATTTAACTCCAGAATACACTCTTTAGGGAGCTTTCAGCATTACTTCCATCTGCTAAACCAGTCATGAGTCTACACGCACGTATAAGCATTTCTTACATGCTAAAAGGACCAGTCAAGACAATATTACTCTGATTTTTTTTTATAACATGAATGTAAATATACAACTTAAAAAGCGAAAGATCATACCAAGCCATATAGTGGTAGATCGTTGTCAATCCATTGTTTTCTTCAGAAAAAAGAGCAGCCAGTTGATTATGTGGTAAGCCATTTTCAGGAATAGTTTCCAAGGCCTAAAAAAACAAGAATAATTCCATAGGAAAGATAGAGGCCATCCGAGGAGTTAATCATGGATGCTCACAGGACGAAGAAGAGCCGAACCAGGTATTAGCGCTACTTACCTCTATCTTATCATAAAGTGATTCTTGTTATGATAGTTTTTCAAACAGTTTATTAGTACCAAATGAAATCACTCATTAAAGAATTGGAAGAGGCAGATACACTACACCCCCCCCCCCCGTACAGAATAAATGGAAGATTAACGATTTAGACAAGGAAAACTGATGAAACTTGATAAAGATCCGATAATCAACACTATGGATATTTTCTGGAGCATCAAAACTACCACATCATGTATAAATATGTATATGAACAATAGCAATTCTAGTATCCTTGCGACAAACTTTCAAAAATGTTTTCCTTCCTTTTCCGTCACAATTCCTAGCAGAAAAAACTCTCAACGTCACAATCTCATCAAGTCTGAAGTATGTCCCATGTAGACAATATTACAAAATAGGCTCATAAATATATTCCCATGTGACAGCTGAATTTCAGCCGTCAGGTCATGGGCGCCTTTAAGGCGCCAATGACCTGGGCTGCTGTCCCCCTGCCCCCCCCCCTGGCTGAATTACGCTACCTTTTACTTTTCTATTTTTGTTTTGATATTTCTATTATACAGCATTAAAAGTGCCGATTAGACCAGGCAAGCCTTCCCGTAAAATTCAGCTTACGGGCACCCATGTGGCAGGTGGGGTAGGAAATGCCTGGTCCGCTGCAATTACAAATAGCGAAGTAATAGCCTCATAAACATGACGACATGAACATAAAATTGTTCACTGAGCATTTCACGAATACTGTCGACTGCGGTAACCAATTTTTGTTTGTTTGAACCTAAAGTAATAGGAATTTAAAACAAGACTGAAAAAATCGCCTCCTATCTCTACTCGAATTCATGTCCCAATATGATTTCTTATCCCCTCCCATTATTCACGAATACATTTCATTCAACCGGCTAGTTTTAGAATATTCCTGCCAGGTTTGTTGTTTCGGTCTTACTTTTAGTTCGCCCAGATTTTTTACTCGAGATTTGTTAACAGAATAGTTACTTGAGTAACTTTTATTGCTTTTTCAAGCAATAAATTGAGTTAAAAATTCCAGGTTCGATCGGACGACAACGCAATTCTTTCAGCACAATTGCTCTGAAACTTAGTTAACTGAAACTTATTATTAACTAATAATAGATTCGAGACTGTATATGTTTTTGTGAACTCCTTGCGCTTTTTTCTGTGCCGCAGCGAAGGTATCCTTTCCCGACAAACAATGTGTTTCAAGGTCTCCTTCTTGAAGCTTTTTTGTGGCAGTATTGTCACCATCCCTGTTAGATGTCTAGTAGTTGTGTACACGCTCATAAATTGTAAAACCTTTTCTTTATTATCTCATATATTATCAAGTAGTAAGTTTATTTAAGAGACATGTAAATTGTCGTTCAATTTTTTCTCAACATCAGCAACAACCACAAGAGCCAAATTTTTTGCAAACATAACGGCAAATACAACTTTCCCAGCAATTTTTGACGTGTGAACCTAGAGTTACTGAAAAACAGAGCAAAATGAATAAAAGTAATAAGCAAAACTGGTTTATATTTTTTTTCAATAAATGAAAATCTTCAAACCAACTCAAATTCTCATCTGCTCTCACTTCCGCCAAATGGTCAAGTCCTACCCTAGAATAGAGAACTTGTTCCCTTGCATCTGAAACCCTGTAAAATTCCCTTCTCATAGAAATAACCCACGAAAAGTCCAAAAACCATGTCCACTTTCTGTAAAAACAACAACGGCAATAAAGTTTATAAGGAGTTCCATGTAAGTGCATGCTTACTTCAAGATTGGTGTTCATTCAGAAAGTATCAAAATTTTAGTGACTTTACCGAAAAGTTTTGTAGCAAACTCGCAGATATTTCTTGTGCAACCTTTCTAGTACAAATGTAAATGATCCCGAAGTTTCTGACAGTTTTGCAGATATTAGATCTTAAAATACTTGTCAAGGCATTTTGTCTTTGACAACGTCTTTTAAGAAAATATATAGATTCAAAACGTATTTCATAAAAACTGGCCAAAATGCAACACTACGTCAGTGTAGGATAACACACTATTATGCTCAGGCCCTGTTCAGGGCAAATCTTCTATATACGTTTTAAACTGAATCTTTGATATTTTTTGTATGAACAGGTAAAAACATCTGATACTATTTCTCCTTTGATCTCCGTTGCGGATAGTTGCGTCAACCCTCTCATTATGCCCCGAAAAGTTTAGGGTGCAAAAAGGGGCCTACTACTCACAATTACAGTCATTTTAAAGCCATTGGCCGCCCTCTCTAGTGTCTGATGGGTAATTGTAAGCCAGTAATGGCTGCCAAAATAACTAGAGACAATAATTTCATCTGTTAAAAAAGAAAAATTCAGCTGCAACTGTTTAGCCTTCTTGACTTTGCTTAAAAACAAAACCAACCTCAGATTATTTTTTCAATAGCCTTAAAATGCTTTAAAGAGCCTTAAGCAACACGTTTGTATTGCCCTATAGGCTGTTTTGGAGGAGTTGGAAATCCTACCCTGGAGGACAGAACTTTGTCCATACAAGTGTGATATATGAAACCAGCTAATTAATCATTTCGCAATACGATTCATAATTGTAAAATAAATATCACAGAAATATTGTGTTTCCATGCCGAAGATTAGACAATCGTTGTTTTGAATCTACAAAAAAAAGAAAATCAAAGAAAATCATTCAACAATATTAGTAGTAAAGCTTAAATCCAAAAAAGAAAATACTAAGTCCATGATTGATACCGCAATAAAATATGGATTTGAATGAGGATATAACTTTAGATGATAACTGTATCAATATAGAAACGGCCAAAACCAAACATGGAGCTCCTAGATTAAACGAAGACATTTAAGGTTTTAAAAAGATTTTTTTTTTTTTGAAGAGAACCACTGAACACAATCATTTAATATCACAGGATATTATATAGAAGATTTTGATATTAATAGAATGATATTAATGATATTAACGGGGTATTAATAGAAGATTTTGAATATTCAAAACTAGTACATAGTTGATGGATTGTAGGGAATGGGATTAATGAGACTATGAATAGCGAGAATATTCGCTTTACTTAGGCCTTCAAAAAGTTGAAATAACAAATAACTTACTTCCAGGTAATGATCAATAGCCAAGGAATGGGCAGAAAGAACACCAAGTCCATAGAGGTATCTATAGATGTCTCCTAAGTACAAGTGTATTCTATGAATTGTGTCAGCATGAGAATCTTCAGAGTCTTCTGAAGGACCTTCTTTTCGACCTGAAAATGATCTGAATTCAAATGAAGGCAATAATTCAGAACGTATCTGTCTCTAACCGTACCCTAAAATCACTCTGAGCCTGTTTGAAATTATCTCACATTAAATGGGAATGACTTTTAATGACTAGATGACAAGCTTAGGGTATGGCATAGAGTAGGTTATGTATAGAGTATGGCATACAGTAGGTACGGGGTGGAGTATAGCATGGGGTAGGTTGAAATTATCTTGAATTGTGAATTGTTGAATTGATTACTGAATTGTGACGTCTTTTTATGGTATCTTTTAATGAAGGAGAAGATTGCATTCTTTATTATTATTTATTATTATTCAAAAAGAAAAGAAAACACATAACAATAATAATAATAAAGATCCTAGAAGCGAACTTGTTAAGGACCAAAACAACAAAAAATTGAAAATGAAGAAGAGAGAAAAAAAAGAGAAAACAAGGGTAATTAAAGAGAAAACAACTTCCTTTGGAATAGGCTTTTCCTTCCTTTAGAATGGTTATGATCAAACCGCTTATGCAGTTGCATATCGTTCTCAAAGAGCACAGAAAATGATAGTGCCGCTGAAACCTATTGTATGAGTCGTAACCGACAAAGACTAAGCATTTGCCATTTATTCCGATAAAAAGGTGCCAACAGTACATAAAGCCTATTACATTTTAGGTGCCAACAGTACAGGCCTAGAGTGTGCAAGTTACATGAGAAAACGAAATTCGAAAAGGAATTTGTATGTCTATTTACCAAATCCAAGCTAAACAAAACTTTTAAGAGTCATAAAAGCAGGTGAAACTTTCCATGATGACTCACTTCATGTATACAACCAAGCTTGGACTAAACAAACATTTTCAAGGACAAAGAAACCGTTATAATTCCATTGTAGTTCCAATCAGAAAACAAGGTTGACCTCCAGTTTTAATCAATTCCTCTAGGCCAATCTCACCACCACCAAAGCTTGGAAAACTTTTTGAAAAGATGCTGCATAGGATCTTAGAATAGTTTATGGAGATTAATAGAATTTTACCGAATTCCCAGGCTTGATTTTTCAAGGGGCGGAAAATTGAAAGATAAAATAATCCAGCTTGAATCAGCTGTATAAAACGCCATCAATAGCCGTGAGTTTGTGATAGCAGTAGTAGTTAACTTTGAATAAGCTTTTGACTATGTTTGTAAGAATCGCATTTGTTAAATTCTAAAACAGATAGATTTATCTGATGAAATCATTAAGTTTCTCTTCTATTATTTATCGGATAGAAGTTACAAAGTTGAGTTGTAATATGAGCTATCCAATATTTCAGAATCACATGTTGGGCTACCAGGGGGATTCATGCTTAGTCCCATTTTTTTCTTATTAGTTTTAAGCGAGCTTCAGTTTACCATTGATTTAATATCCAAGTTTCATCCTGGGTTACGACTGCAGACAAAATGTATGTGATACAGGTGTCCAACTGAGCAATAGCCTGGCAATCGTTAAAATTTGCTACTTTTACTAGTCTATCTTCATTTTCTGCCAAAAATTTTATCTTATAAACATCGCCTATTAAAGGCGAGCTTATTCACAACATTTACAAAATAAGTTCAAGAGAACTAATAATAACTTCTGAAAAAATCAAAAAATTCTTGTGATTACTTATCAGTTCTTATTTTACGAATGTACAATAAGTATTTTTTAATAAACATCAATTGATCATTTGAATAAATCGATCGTTTTATAGACACAGAAATACCGTCTTCTAACACACAGCATCGTAATAGCTAATAGCCTTAAAGCACGCTTAATAACCGATCCAGGGCCGGATAAAGAGCGATTGGTACGGTTGGGCCAAATCGGGCCCCGCGCTGCCATCAAAATGAACATTTTGTTTTAATTGTGAAATATTCTTAACAATTCCAGTAAGTGTTACTTCTGGAGAGAGTTAATTTTCAAGGCTGAAGCCAATAAAAGACTATCTGATATCAACAATGAATCAGGAAAGATAACATAATTTAGCAATTATGTCGATTGAAAGTGAAAATGGAAGGAAATTAGATTTTCAAATAGGTTTATAAAACTTTATAACACAAAACTTTGAAACATGTAAATTATTTTATTTATGTTTAGTGATTTAAATTTCAAAAGGCATTTTCAGCAGTTTCATATTATCTAAAGGACAAAAACATAAATTAACGTAAGCTCAAAATGAGGACAAAATAGGTCAAAAGAGGACCAAACGTGAGCTCAAAATGAACAAACCAGACCATCAAATGAGAGAAGATAAAGAAAACAACCTGAAAGATGTAAATGAACAGGTGAAAATGAACAACCTAGACCCTCAAAAGTGACAAGACTAATCTGAGCAGCTAAGGAAAGGGGCATTGAAAGTCTGAAGCAACGATGAACGAAAATGACGATTAAAGAAGCATGTAATCACAATACTTGAGAAAACAACAATTACAACGAGTCAACAACGAAATTGAAGAAAAAAGGAATATGCCATAAAAACACAAGTGGCAGCAAGAATTAAAGCGAATCAAGAATGAAAATGAAGAACAAAGAAATATGTTGTTAGAAGATATACGGCAGCAAAAAAAAGTATGCAGTTAGAAAATAAGAGGCAGAGAGAATTACAAACAGCAGCAAGAATCAGAACGTGTCAAAAATGAAAGTGAAGAAAAAATAACTGTGGGGTTAGCAGACACACAAAAGCGAGTATCAAAACGTACGAAAAATTAAAGAGAATTGTGCTGTTAGAAGACAAGCGACAGCGAGGATCAGAATAAATCAAAAATGGAATTGAAGAAGAAAGAAATATTACCTTAGACGAACAATGTCATCACAATGTCCGACACTAACAAAATGTGGCACAAAAACAAGTAAAACCCGATAAAGATACCATAAACTATGCAAGTATGAATTACAAATCACTGGGACCGTTCAACGCTGTATGTATTACCTGTGGAGTGCTCCATTTTTCCGCAGTAAAATTAGCCAACAAAGGTGGTTTATTTGAGGGTTGTTGCCTGCTTGATCGAATTGCAACTCTACCTCCATGAACTAAATGAATTAGTTTGGTCTGTTATAGGACATCACTTGGTCCCTAAGGAGCTGCATAAACAAACGCGAAACTTGAACTCATGTTCCCTTTAGCGTCATTCAAAGTAAGGGATGATTAAACAATCAATAGTCGTAATGTTTTCAGCTTCAACGTAGCTGGACAAATTTATCACAAAATCAGATTAGTGGGACATCCATCACAAACCCCTAAAGGTAGTTTCGAACCCCGTTCATAAAACCAACTGTACTTTATAAGCCCAAATAAAGCTGCTAAAGATCATCTTGCAAACCTTTTAGATCATGACATCTCTCGTAACTCAATGGATCTCATGGAAAAAATATTGCGAGACACAAACAACTATGCTAAAGGTTACATGAAAATGCGAGAAATGGAGGATGATTTAAACCAAACTGTTGTTTAACTGGGGAAACAGCCTCGGATAGAAGACAATGGACAATAAGAATCATTATTTAAAAGCCTGTCGCGTAGCTCTTCGTCTCCCACTGCTATATATATATATATATATATATATATATATATATATATATATATATATATATATATATATGATAAATTTGAATTTTACTTAAAATTTTAATATAAAGAGATAGCCCTGTAAAAAAAAACTTCCAAACGGGCCCCTACCTACTCGATTAAGGGCCCTGACCCAATCCCTTTTTTAATATTGCAGGATAGGCGAGTTGGAGACCTGTATTATATACTTTTTGTCTATGGTTACGGTGGACCTTCTAATAGCATGGCTGATAGCAACTGATCGGTAAATGACAAATTGTCACTTAAGCGTTTTATCTTTACAAGGCCATCCGAAAGAGTAAGTGAAATTGACACGAGTGGAAGCTCAAGATTGTCTCACAAAAAAAAAAAAGAAAAAAAAAGAACGATCAATACCTAAAGTTACGAAGGAAAAATTCGAAAGTTGTCTCTACTTTTAAATTTTACTGTGAGTAACAGTCTAGCCAAGTGAATGGAACCCTGGACTTGTAATTCTACATGGTTTGGAACGGGGGTTCAAGTTTTGGTGCAGGAAACCCTTCGTCTTAAGGTGGGGGGTCACTGCTGTTACTCTATAGGCTCAATCACTGTGACTCTGGGGAGCTTAAAGTTAAACAAATTTCCTAGTAACATATGAATTTTAAATTCCAAGGTAGAAGGGAAATGTCTGATCCAGCTCCAAGAAAAAGATAAGTATGAGTAGTAGCAATTACAGGTGGGACAATTTGATTTAGCTGGGTAATGGTATACTGTCTATGGTACTAGTAACTTTTATTCCTAAAGTACTAAAACTTTGTTTCTATTTAGCTTCCTTTTTCCTTAAGTGGTATTTGTTATTTGCAGATTTGTGGATAAGTAGAAAGGATACAAGGGTACCGCGAACTGTCCAGTAGGCTACAGTATATACGAATTCCAAAAAGAGAGAAAAAAGCAAACCAAGGAAAAAAAAATCTAAAAGAAATAACAGACCAACTCAAGTCTAGATATGAAAAGGTTCCATAAAACTATGCTTAAATAGATAAAATTTTACAGTAAATATTGCTGGGGGTCTCTGGAGGCAAAGGTTCCCAGAAAAATTATTAGCTCTCTTTCTCTTCCTGTCTCACAGAAAGACTGAAATAACATGTCTGACAATGAGTTTGAGGTCATAAACCATGCACAGATACAGAAGAATAGGAAGGCAGACCCCACACCTCCTAGAGTGAGACGAGTGGCCTATATCTGGATATACAACCAAGAGGTGCAAATTCCCCTCTCTCTCCCTCCCTCCCTCCCTTTATAAAACTCAGTTCAAATTGTGCTCATGAAATACCAGCTTTTTAGTTATTGGAGTTAATTAAAGTTAATTTATCATATAATAATATATTTAATCTAATATCTATATCTAATTCGATCCAATCTACTCCACGATTTGACGAATCTTCATGACAGCAAAGACCCTTGCGTCGCTCCCACCATAGCTTGGATCGAACCCCGGGTCCCGTATTGCATACCTACTGCAATTTGCATTCACCTCTTTGCCTTTAAAAAAGAGTTCATCATCAGGACCCAGAATACTCGCTTTTTTAGTTATATTTAATTAAACTTATGCAGCAAATGTAATTTTATATTGTTTATAGGCATATAATGTTATTACAAATACATAAGTAGCATTAAGATCAAAGAATATGGGTAACTTAAAAGTTACCCATAATTTTTAATGTAGATATTTATTATTTTGACTCTAGTGTCCAAAATGTAGACCTAAACACCATCTTTCTTAACATGTATTGCTTGTTTTCCCTCCAGGGTCAAAAATGGGGACCTAATATCGTCTTTCTTAATATTTATTGTTTTGTTTTGGCTCTAGGGTACAAGATGTTGACCTAAACACCATTTTTTTTAATATTTATTGTGTGTTTTGACTCTAGGGTCCAAAATATGGACCTAAGCACCATCTTTCTTAATATTTATTGTTTGTTTTGCCTCTAGGGTCTAAAATGCGGACGTTACACCATCTTTCTTAATTACACTTGTAATTTATATCTAATTTTTATCATTAAGATAATATGTTTCTCAAGATATTACAAAAACTATTTTCCACACAACTTAAGAGGTTTTAACAAATGTAAGGGGTTTTATAGACAAGAGATACTCACCTGTGTCTTTTAGCGATTTCAAATTCCCAGTTTGGTGATGACTTGATGCAATTACAAGTTCTAGTAGTTGACTGTAAAAAGCGACCCCTGAGTAGAGATGAGCTTTTAAGATTCCACTGTGAGTTTCAAGTTTTCCAGCTTTCTACAAAAAAAATAGAAACAATCATTACAAAATTAGATGTGTTCTGTTTTTTATTCTTGAAAAGAGAAGCATATAGTATTTGTTCCTTAGCATGAACGACGGATTTGTTTCTCAAATACAACTTTGTATTTGAATTAATTAGGAATGAAATTAGGGCTAGATTATATTAATAAAATACGAACAGGACACATGAACAAGAGGAGAAATACAAAAAGGTCCCAAAATCAAAGACATGACAGGAGACCTAAAAAACGGGTTCCAAAACCATACTAACTAGACGCAATAAAGAAAATGGAATACAGAATAAAAAGAGGAACATTTTTAGCCAGAAAAAAAATATCTTAAATGTAGAAGCTGGGGCAAAGATTTCTTCTAACCGGTCTTCAATAAAAGAGAGAAATAATAAGAAAAAACCAGAAAACAGAAAAGTAAAAACTGTCAAGAAAAATATAAACAGCAAAACTAAATATGAGCAAAAAAAACTTTCATACAAGTAAGTTTTTTTCTGTTCCTTGATATAGATTACGTATTATTATTTTATATTTCACTTTATTGTCAAAGTTAGGAAAAAACTCCCGAGTTGTTTCCATATATCTAAGATCTTTCACATAGATTTTGGGATTGATCCCTTACAAAACCAAGATAACACTGAAATATATTAATCCAAATTTAATAATAATAATATGCTGCAATTAAAAGGCTTTCGTCTCTAAAACATGTACATTCACTAAAAAGCTTGTCAATACTATTTTTGAAAGAATTGGTAGAGTCAGCCATAACCACTTCCTTGGGGAGGTTGTTCCATTCCTTGACTACTCGGTTTTAGAAGGACCACCTTTCAACTTCTTTATTGAAGGTGTTTTGTTTTAGCTTAAAGTTGTGTCCTCACAGATTGTTTGTGTTGAAGAAGAGTATTTCCTATGCTTCAACATAATTGTAGTATTAGCGACATAGCTTGAAAGTTTCAATAAGATCACCTCGGAGGAGTCTATAAGATATGGAAGGAAGTGACAGCTTTTCCAATCGTCCACAGTAGGAGAGGCTTCTTAGTTTTCGAATAGAATTGTGTTGCTCTTCGCTGAATCTTCTCAAATGCATCAATGTCTTTTTTGAAGGTGAGGTCTTATTGTTCTGTGACCATATTCACTGATAGGCTGAACAAGAGACTTGCATAGAGTTGAAAAAAGCTGAGGATTGCTTCGGGTGAAGTTTCTACGAATAACAGTAATGTAAACAAACTTAATTATTATAAAGCAGACTCTAAATCAATTGACTCACGAAATTAAAAAAGTTTGATTTGAGCCCCCTCTGGGCAAGTCGGATTACGGTACTATTACTGTTGAGCTGAAAGCTGAAACGAAACACAAATACGACAATGAAAATAAAGAGTTATTATAAAGCAGACTATAAATCAATTGAATCAAGAAATTAAAATAGTTAGAGTTGAGGTGTCTCAACTGCTATGTTTGTTTTCATTGCTGTATTAGTGCTTTGTTTCAGTTTTCAATTCTATAATAACAGTAGCAGGATCCGACTTGCAAAGAGGCACCTCAACTGTAACTATTTCAGTTTCTTGATTCAATTGATTTATAGTCTGTTTTATAATAATTAAGTTCATTTTCTATGTTGTATATGTGTTTTATTTCAGCTTTCAGTTCAAAGAGTAGTAGTAGCATGACCCGACTTGCCCAGAGATAGCTCAACTCTAACTATTTCAAATTCTTGATTCAATTGATTTATAGTCTACTTTTTAATAATTAAGTTTATTTTCATTGTTGTATTTGGGTTTTGTTTCAGGTTACAATTCAACAGTAATAGTAGCATAATCCGACTTGAATTGAATTGATATAAAGTCTGTTTTATAGAAATGAAGTTTATTTTCTATGTTGTATTTGTGTTTTATTTTAGCTTTCAATTCAACAGTAATAGTAGCATGATCCGACTTGCCAAGAGGCGCCTCAACTTTAACTATTTCTATTCCTTGATTCAATTGATTCATAGTCTGCTTTATAAAAATTAAGTTTATTTCCATTGTTGTATTTGTGTTTTGCTTCAGGTTTCAATTCAACAGTAATAGTAGCATGATCCGACTTGCTAAGAGGCACCTCAACTTTAACTATTTCAATTTCTTGATTCAATTGATTTATAGTCTGCTTTATAAAAATTAAGTTTGTTTTCATTGTTGTATTTGTGTTTTGTTTCAGGTTTCAATTCAACAGTAATAGTAGCATAATCCGACTTGCTCAGAGGTACCTCAACTCTGACTATTTCAATTTCTTGATTGAATTGATTTAAAGTCTGTTTTAAAGAAATTAAGTTAATTTTCATTGTTGTATTTGTGTTTTGTTTAGGTTTCAATTCAACAGTAATAGTAGCATGATCCGACTTGCCCAAAAATACCTTAACTCTAACTATTTCAATTTCTTGATTCAATTGATTTATAGTCTGCTTTATAATTATTAAGTTTATTTTCATAGTTGTATTTGTGTTTTGTTTCAGGTTTCATTTCAACAGTAATAGTAGCATGATTATAAAAATTAAGTTTATTTTCATTGTTGTATTTCTGTTTTGTTTCAGGTTTCAATTCAACAGTAATAGTAGCATGATCCGACTTGCCCAGAAATACCTCAACTCTAACTATTTCAATTTCTTGATTCAATTGATTTATAGTCTGCTTTATAATTATTAAGTTTATTTTCATAGTTGTATTTGTGTTTTGTTTCAGGTTTCAATTCAACAGTAATAGTAGCATGATCCGACTTGCCCAGAAATACTTCAACTCTAACTATTTCAATTTCTTGATTCAATTGATTTATAGTCTGCTTTATAATTATTAAGCTTATTTTCATAGTTGTATTTGTGTTTTGTTTCAGGTTTCAATTCAACAGTAATAGTAGCATGATCCGGCTTGCCAAGAGGCACCTAAACTTTAACTATTTCAATTTCTTGATTCAATTGATTTATAGTCTGCTTTATAAAAATTAAGTTTATTTCCATTGTTGTATTTGTGTTTTGCTTCAGGTTTCAATTCAACAGTAATAGTAGCATGATCCGACTTGCTAAGAGGCACCTCAACTTTAACTATTTGAATTTCTTGATTCAATTGATTTATAGTCTGCTTTATAAAAATTAAGTTTATTTCCATTGTTGTATTTGTGTTTTGTTTCAGGTGTCAATTCAACAGTAATAGTAGCATGATCCGGCTTGCCAAGAGGCACCTAAACTTTAACTATTTCAATTTCTTGATTCAATTGATTTATAGTCTGCTTTATAAAAATTAAGTTTATTTCCATTGTTGTATTTGTGTTTTGTTTCAGGTGTCAATTCAACAGTAATAGTAGCACGATCCGACTTGCCAAGAGGCACCTCAACTTTAACTATTTCAATTTCTTGATTCAATTGATTTATAGTCTCCTTTATAAAAATTAAGTTTATTTCCATTGTTGTATTTGTGTTTTGTTTCAGGTTTCAATTTAACAGTAATAGTAGCATGATCCGACTTGCCAAGAGGCACCTCAACTTTAACTATTTCAATTTCTTGATTCAATTGATTTATAGTCTGCTTTAGAAAAATTAAGTTTATTTCCATTGTTGTATTTGTGTTTTGTTTCGGGTTTCAATTCAACAGTAATAGTAGCATGATCCGACTTGCCAAGAGGCACCTCAACTTTAACTATTTCAATTTCTTGATTCAATTGATTTATAGTCTGCTTTACAATAATCAAGTTCATTTTCTATGTTGTATTTGCGTTTTATTTCAGCTTTCAATTCAACAGTAATAGTAGCATGATCTGACTTGTCAAGAGGCGCCTCAACTTTAAGTATTTCAATTTCTTGATTCAAATGATTTATAGTCTGCTTTATAATAATTAAGTTTATTTTCATTGGTGTATTTGTGTTTTGTTTCAGGTGTCAATTCAACAGTAATAGTAGCACGATCCGACTTGCCAAGAGGCACCTCAACTTTAACTATTTCAATTTCTTGATTCAATTGATTTATAGTCTCCTTTATAAAAATTAAGTTTATTTCCATTGTTGTATTTGTGTTTTGTTTCAGGTTTCAATTTAACAGTAATAGTAGCATGATCCGACTTGCCAAGAGGCACCTCAACTTTAACTATTTCAATTTCTTGATTCAATTGATTTATAGTCTGCTTTAGAAAAATTAAGTTTATTTCCATTGTTGTATTTGTGTTTTGTTTCGGGTTTCAATTCAACAGTAATAGTAGCATGATCCGACTTGCCAAGAGGCACCTCAACTTTAACTATTTCAATTTCTTGATTCAATTGATTTATAGTCTGCTTTACAATAATCAAGTTCATTTTCTATGTTGTATTTGCGTTTTATTTCAGCTTTCAATTCAACAGTAATAGTAGCATGATCTGACTTGTCAAGAGGCGCCTCAACTTTAAGTATTTCAATTTCTTGATTCAAATGATTTATAGTCTGCTTTATAATAATTAAGTTTATTTTCATTGGTGTATTTGTGTTTTGGTTCAGCTTTCAATTCAACAGTAATAGTAGCATAATCCGACTTGCCCAGAGGCGCCTCAACTCTAACTGTTTAAATTTCTGAGCCATTGCTGCACAGGACCAGATCAAGTGTTGTTGGTTTATCTTTTCTCTGTTGTCATTTATTGGCTTTGAGATTTTTTTTTTTATATGGTGACCCAAGTGAAAATTGTATATATTGTGCATCCCAATCAGTCAGTGGGTACTTGGAATCACCCAAAATGATGCTAGTAGTACGCTATTTGGTCTAAAATTCTCATAAATTTGTGAGAGAAGAAGGTTATCATTTTCAAGGGTGCTTGAAGGACTTCTGTACATAATTCCAATGTTTAGCATTTTTATATTTCTCTGGGTTAGCTGTAGCCATATACTACATAATCCATTTATTTTTACACTAGCATTAGCTATGTTGCATTTTTCATGAGTGTAGCATAATATCCCTCTGACATTCTTATCTTCAAGATCTATAGAATGATTAAATAAAAAAAAACAAGTTTTTTGAAATGAAAGTAAGGAGCGACATTAAAACTTAAAACGAACAGAAATTACTCCGTATATGAAAGGGGCTTTTCCTCCTCGACACCCCGCTCTTTACGCTAAAGTTTTTAATTATTTTAAAAAGTAGAGTTGCGAGAAAGAATCAAACTTTAGCGCAAGGAGCGGGGTGTCGAGGAGGAAAAGCCCCTTTCATATACGGAGTAATTTCTGTTCGTTTTAAGTTTTAATGTCGCTCCTTACTTTCATTTCAAAAAACTTTTTTTTTATTTAATTTCTGAAAGTTTTTGAATTAATGCATGTCTGATTTTGGCTCTCCGTACATAAATTATTAAAATGAAATTTGCATATTAATTCTTTTTTTGGCTAAATGGCTTTCTCTTAGTTTTGATCAGACGATTTTGAGAAATAACGGGTGGGGAAGGAGGCCTAGTTGCCCTTCAATTTTTCGGTTACTTAAAAAGGCAACTAGAACTTTTAATTTTTAACGAACATTTTTATTAGTAAAAATAAACGTAACTTAAGAATTAGCTTACGTAACAAACTTTTATATTCTTATATTTTTGATTATATATATGAGGGGGTTTGTCTCCTCGTTAATACCTCGCTCTTCACACTAAATCTTAAGTTTTGTCCCAATTCTTTAAGAATGACCCCTGAATCAGAAAAGCCGTAGAATAAATAGTTGAAATTACTAAAAATAATTTAGCATAAAGAGCGAAGTATTTATCTCCTCCTAAATACCTCGCTCTTTATGCTAAAGTATTTTTAGAATCCTTCATAAGCGTAATAATCTCTGTTCGTTTTAAGTTTTAATGCTTCTCCTTACTTTCAATTGAAAAAACTTTTTCATATTTATATTTTCATTGTTTTGTTTTTTTTTTAATAGTAATGCTAGAAAATCCTGCGCCCTGTTCATTGAATTTCTCTTCCCCCATGAAATATTCCTCCAAGGAAATATCCTCCCATATAGCCCCCTTCCCTGAACCCCACACCCAAACCAAAAAATCCCCCTGAAAACGTCGGTACACTTCCCAATAACCATTACTGTATGTAAACATTGGTCAAAGTTTGTAACTTGCAGCCCCTCCCCCAGGGACTGTGGGGGGGGGAGTCATCCTCAAAGACATAGTTATTATGGTTTTCGACTATGTGGAACAAAATGGCTATCTCAAAATTTTGATCCGTTGACTTCGGGAAAAAAATGAGCGTGGGAGGGGGCCTAGGTGCCCTCCAATTTTTTTGGTCACTTAAAAAGGGCACTAGAACTTTTCATTTCCTTAGAACGAGCCCTCTTGCAACACTCTAGGACCACTTGGTCAATACGATGACCCCAGGGAAAAAAAACAAACAAACAATTAAACACGCACCCATGATTTGTATTCTGCCAAAAAATACGAAATCCCACATTTTTGTAGATTGGACCTTGAAATTTTTACAATAGGGTTCTCTGATATGCTGAATGCGATGGTGTGATTTTCGTTAAGATCTTATGACTTTTGGGGGGTGTTCCCCCTATTTTCCAAAATAAGGCAAATTTTCTCAGGCTCGTAACTTTTGATGACAAAGACTAAATTTGATGAAACTTATATATTTAAAATCAGCATAAAAATCCAATTCTTTTGATATATCTTTTAGCATCGAAATTCCGTTTTTTAGAGTTTCGTTTACTATTGAGCCGGGTCACTCCTTACTACAGTTTGTTACCATGAACTGTTTGATTTGCATAGGCTGGAATTGAAAATTCGGGAGGTTTGGTTGGTTGACATGTATTTTTGGATTTAAATTCAACAATTCCAACAATATATGGGGTTTCAAGAGAAATTAGATGCTTCAATTCGTCAAGTTAAATTGGAAGGGAGTCTGCATTTAGCTAAAGTATTTTGAGGCCCTTTTTGTGTCTGGATTTTAGCTTTTTGGTCTCAAGCCAGTTAGTGCCTTGTAGAGCTCTAATTGTTGTTTCATAGTCCTTTTGTGTTTGGTTGATATGATAGTCCTTTAATAGTCCCTTGATAATGATAGTCCTTTTGTGTATGCTGGTTCTCACCATTTCTTTTTGACAGATGAATTTCTGCTAGGGCTCTTCTCTGCCTCAGAGTTGGGTCCAGATTTGAGTAAAAATTGGCTGGGTGTACTCATCACTAGATGCTCAGAGATGCAGAGTTGATTTAAGGCTCAGTTAATGCTTCCTTTCAGTCTACCAAGTCAGACGGCTTCAACAACATCATCGGTCGTTAGGATGGCTCCAAGGTTATTTTCTTCTGTTAGTTTGATTTCTTGTACAGATCTCGAAATTGTTCAGGACTCGTGGATATCAATGATCACGAAGTTCATTTTCTATTCCTCTCTTAATTTTTTTTCTGCACCAGCACAAATAATTGTATTTACAGCAGGATAACTCTGCAAGATTAAGCTGTTAGGGTGATAGAGTGCACTAAGTGCATTCTTGTCAAACATTGCTCAATAATACTGATCCAGAACTTGAGGTTTGATTTTGGTGGGGTAATGCAAGGGATCTAAATTTAGACAGGTGATGGAGTTGGTAGAAGGACCTAGCTCATTTTGCTTCCAGCAAGTGCATCATTTGGCTTAGCTTTACTATTTTGTCTGAAGTTTTTAGCTGATGTAGCCCTGCTCTTGTTATTTTAAATAGCTTCTTTGGCACGTGTTGGAGAGAGCTGTATGGGTATACTAACATTTATTATGGGACTTTGACTATTTGTTGTTCTTTTAAACCTGTTACACTTCCATTTTTCTCAAATTTTCTACGTGTTTAGTTTGCCCTGAATGGTGTTGCCACATGAAAAAATGATCCAAATCATGGCATCTGGATTACTGGACACCTCCTTATGAGCAAGTAATATTTTATTTGCCCTCTTGGCCAAAAGTCAGATACCATTTTTCTCAACCTTGTAAAGTTGAAGGCAAGCATGGGAGAAGTAAAGGAAGCATTGACAGCTTTCTACCATGTCCCTGCAATTTAAGGGAGAAGCCCAGCATATACAATTGCTCTTTCTAACAACTTCTTCACCCCTCTTCTATCTACTTTTCTCCTGCCACCTGTAGAGACTATATGTGGTCTGTTGCTGTTATCCAATTATAATATAATGTTATTATTCAATAATAATATAATCCGGTAATTCAAATTATATATGTATATAGGTTACTATTATAGGTCACTACAACCTAAATACAATTATTGCAAAATAATAGAAGGTCACTGAATTAATTATTAAATATATTCCATTTCTATGCTTCATTTTCACCTTTATCTTTTTATATTCTTCTATTGGGATTATTTCTAGTTTTGTTTCTATTTTTGAAATTAAAAACAACTTAGGAAATATCTAAATAGATTTTCACTATTATTTTGTTTCTTTTGTCCCTCCCCATTAGCTTTTCGTCTTATTTCTTTTTTAATAATAAATTGGTTAAACCATCCACAATAATAAGAGTAGAAATGATAACCAGTAGAAACTGCTTCCCAAGTGTGTATGGTTCATAAAATGCTTTACGCCAGACTGCTTCTTCTATTCTTCCAAGTCCATCCAATTCCTGGTTTTTGACAAGTCCTAAAAAGGTGTCAGTCAGTTGCCTTTTTCCATCCAGAAAACTGGGCAATAGTAAATCTTCAATATTTTTCAAATCTTTGTTTTTTGCATCAACTTTCTTGGCAATATCTAATGCATTTCTACAAAAATAAGGAGAGAATTTACAGAAAAAGAAAGATCAAGAGAGTCCAGTCAGCAATTGGTTCTACACTTTGGGACCAATTTAAATGCAATAGGTATAACCATAGGTAACAATAGGTATATGTATAACTGTAAAGTAAAGATTAACCAACAGCTACAGATAGTTAGCACAAAAAGGCTATTGATTGCACTAATAAAATAACTTCTATTTTACAACTGTGGTAGTGCATTGTGTTTGATATCAGCTTAGAAATACAGAAACTAGAGTTCAAATCCAGCTGAAACAACATACTGAAGGACACAAAAAGGGTGTGCAAAAGCAGAGGATAGCTGGTCCTCAGCCACCCACTGCACTTCCTTGCAAAAAGGACATGAAGCAGAGATGAGTAGTGCCAGTTTTGACTGTAGAGTCTAAGTACTGCATTTTACAGAATAAAATGTACTTGTAAAAACATTTATTTAGGTTGTGGCCTAAACATAGTAATTGACAGAATGTTTTATGAAAAAAAATGGGAGGAAGGCCAACACAAGAAAAAAGCTCACTTTTGTCCATTATTTTTTATTTTTCTAGAAAGGATGTCCTTCAGAACAATCCCATGGGGGAGGAAGAATACCTTCTCTTTCAGTGTTCATGTGAGGGGTGGGGGGATTCAGTTATTTCCAAGTATATGCAGGAAATACTATGTGTAATTGAGCCAAACTACACATTATTTTCATTCACTAGCAATTACCTACACTTTCAAAGGAAGAATATAGACATATGGTACTCATTGCATGAATTGTATTGTCAAGTATTATGCACTGTCAAAAGGGGCACCAAATGAAGGGGAGGGGTCAATTACCAATTAAGATTCATGATCCCTCCCCCTCCTATATTTTCAAAATACTTTTAGGCATTTTCACCAAAATAAACTGAAAACAACAAAATTGCCTACCTCCCCCCCCCTAGATTTTAAAAAAACTTTTTTTTCTCTTCATAAAGGTTCTTGCTCTCCTCCCTTCCAATTTTGTGAATTGGTGCTGATCATTGTCACTATGTTTGATTTTAAACTAAGTTTAGACAGGGTGAAAAGGAATACAAAAGACTCTGTTTATTTGGAAAACAGCCTTAGAAATCACTCTAGGACCACAAGATTTTACTTACCAAGACAATTAAACCAAAGATGGTGGTTTAACAGAGGCATCATAAATTCACAATAAAACTGTCTGATTGATTTCAATCTGAAATTCAGCATAACATTCTAAACTCAACTTCAAAGCCACTGACACTAACTATGACACTAAGAATTTTATAAAAAAAAATGTAAAGTGACCTTTTGATAGTTCATTAAACAAAGCTATTTTGGAAAGCAGTGCTACCCAGGTGCAGTAATAGTTACGAAAAACTATTGTTGTTGTGATGGTAGTTCACAGAAGTTGTCCCCACTTAATCAGTAAGACCAGGTGCTACTGTTGGGACAATAGATAATAAATTTTGGTCTTGTGAACTACAGGGTGACCCAAAAAGACACGTACCCAAGTTTTATTTGACAAAAAAAGTCAATTTTTTAATGAATATCTTTTCTGTTGCAGGACATGAAAGGTGAACCTATGGATGAGTGTTTGCAGCTATAATTGCCCAAAAAAAATCTTGGACAAATCAGAAGAAGATATTGTCCCAGGAGACCTATTTTGCAACAAAATCATACCAGAGTGCACAGATTCAGTTTCAAAAATGTTTCTATTGCCAGAACTTTCCACCAAAATCAGTGATCGTTAGTTTGGTTACAAAGTTTAGGGAGCATGGGACTGTAGTGGACTTATGTTCTAAAGCCACAGGAGGAACTTATTCAGGCAGGAAAAAGAGGAAAACATTGCTGCAGTGAGAAACTGGTGCTCAAATTCTAGTTTAAGAGCTATTTATTGTCTTGGATAGTTATTGAGCCAGGTGAATTCAAAACTATAAGGAATAGATTAATAGCCTAAACAAAGACTTCATGGAGAATGTGTTTTAAGTATCCATATCATATGTGATTGAATGTTTGCTTAAAATTGAGTTTTAGGTATTCCACAAATAGCTTTGATCCTTTATGAATTAAAAAAAAAACAATGATCAGCTACCAAGGCCATGTAATATCTTTCCAGGCTTGTTTATCAATGTTGTTTAGAAACAATTAAAGTTGTCTTCATTTCAATTTCATAAGAGGAGAAATTGACTTTACTAATATGTTCTCAATAATTAAAGGCATATTTAATGTAAATTCAAGCATGTTTTTCTTGTTTTGTTTTTAGTTTAGTCAACACTTTTCAGCCTGACAGTATCAATATGAAACTTATCCCAATGGGTAGAAAAAAATTGCCTACATTTTTTTGTTCATGAAGAGAAAAAAGAGTTGTCTTACTAATATTTACTGCATGTAGGCCATATTCTTTTGCAAGTAATTGGCTTACAACAGTTTTGACTTAATGCATGAAACAAAAAATGTCTGGGAGAACCAAGTACAAAAAAGAATGTAGCCCAATAAAATCAAGAAATTTAGTATTTACTCTAGAAAATGATCAAAGCATTAGGGAAGAGGATGTTATGCAATTCAGCTGAAATCAATAATGTAAACCAATTAGATTTTGACCCTGCTAAGAATAGAGTAAGAACTTTAGTAGTTTTTCTTCAAATCATGGATTAATTTTCAAACTGAGTTAAATGTAGGCCTAAATATAATTTTCTATTCAATTCTTGTTCTGGGTATAGGCTATTGGGCTAAACAATACTGCCTTAATTGTATCCCACCCCTCTCAGTATGCCTAGACATAGTTCTGGGCTTTATACAAAAATGTACACATTTTGCTATTTAAATTGACATTACAAACCAGCTGCTGATGAAAAACAAATACATAAATATTCCAAACCCACAAAATTAGGAAAGTTTTACATATATCCTGGGATTTCAAGTTGTTTCAGAACTTTATAGCCTAATGTTCCATTATGAGGAGAATTAACTATAAACTAGGACAAGTATTTTACTTCAATATCCAATACATATGGGAATGATGGTAAAATTATAGCAAACAGTATAACTGGCTTTTGTATAAAGTGAATATAATGCTCAATGCCTCTTTTATGCTCTTTACAATATGGATTTATAATGAAATGGTAAGTTTGAGTCCAATGTTTTAAAGTCTGAGTCCAATGTTTTAAAGTCTGAGACCAATGTTTTAAGCCTTTTCTATACCCCATATTTAGGTAATTTTTAAGAGGTTAAAAAGTGCTTAAATCTGAATTTCCAATAGAAGCAATTATTATATTTGTAAAGAGCATTAAAAAAGCATTGAGTGTTATATTCACTTTATACAAAAGCCATTTATACTGTTTTCTATAAATTTACCAGTATAATTAGTCACAACCACAAAAAAGAACATTTCAGGCAACAGTGGGGGTAAAATTCTAGTTAATTGACTTCTTGCCATCTCAGAAAGGGTTTAGCTACATCCTAAAGTGTGTCCTGGGAAGGTATTTTGAAGTACCTACCTCCACTCCTTCACCCTCTAGAAGGCCCTGACCTTTGGTGACCTTTAAAAATATGTACATTATAAAAGTGAAACGTTGCAAAATAGATCTTCTGCTTAATTGAAGTACAACAAAATTGTTTTCAGCTTCATAAATTTGCTCGATTCCATTTTATAAGGTTTTAAAGATATGCAAATACATTTCCTAAATTTTGAAAAAAAAACATTGATATGGCTCAAACTTCTACTCAAATAACAGGAATTGCATTTTTCAGAACTAAAGGCAGATAAAAAGCAACTAGTAACTGAAAATTAAGGTAAAATGTTGTTTTGTCAAAATTTCAATAGGTATAGACCTGTCATGTAGGCAAATTTCAGGGCCTTCTAGAGGGAGAAGTAGTGAAGGTAGTTGCTTGCAGAATACATTCCCGGAACATACTTTATTCTGTAGATTCATCCCTGAAAGTTTCATTTTCCTAACCTAAACCCTTTCTGAGATAGCAAGAAGTCAATTAACTAGAATTTTACCACAATGGGTTCAAAATAGTTCCTTTGGTCTAACCTTGGTGATAAGATGCCTTAGAAGACAATTAAAGAATAAAAATTACAATAAAAATACGAGTGATTAAAACATGATATTATCAGCTATAGCCTAGTTCTAGAAATGTCTGCTTGCAAGACAGAATTCTAGGCTACCATTCTTTTCTAGAGTTACAAAGTAATACTCTACTAACTTAGCTGTTTGAAATGGAAGCCCCAGCCTTGAATCATTTCTTAAGCTACTTGATGGCATTATCTCAAAGGCACTGGTGATTTGAACCTCTATCCAATCTCAATCTACTTGCAATAGCCCTAGTTCCAAAATCCAAATAGTAACGTGTTTGTAATTTAATTTTCTTGCCCAATTGCATCCACTATTCAGATTTTCATTCGGTCGTTTTATCTGCAAGATTAATAAAAAAAAAACTCCGGAAAAACATTTTTCAAAGAATAATAAATGCATTACCAAACTTAAGATAAGCAGGAAAAAAATCTGTGATGGCTTAACTTAAACTAAAAACAACTTAAATTAATTTTATAGACTGAGCAAAACCCAAAACGAACAGAAATTAAATAAACAGTCATAGCAAACAAACATACAACAGCTACCATGTAAATGAATGACGCGCCTTATATCAGTCCCATGATGGAATATAAATGGGAAAGTCACTGATAAATTTCTAATTTTGATCCAATTACTCAAAAAATATGATATGATATGTCTTCAAAAAAGTTTTCTTTCAACGGATAAAAAAGAGCTTGTAAAAATTTTGCCTAATTGCTTTGTATTTTTCTCCCATGTAATATTTACTCCAGCACGTGGATGCCCCCCACTCAGGTGGCTTTGCCATTCTAGCTACTTTAAAATGCAATCATATTAAATCTGGCGATTTTGTTCTTGCAGTATCATGCCTGGATATCTTGATAATAAACATTTACCTCCCGACGAATTAGCGCAATGAAAACTCTAATTCCATATATCTAAGTGCTTGCAAAAAAGTGTGCCGACTCATCAAGAAAGTGGAGAAGTCATCTGACTCACGCATTATAATCATTGGTAACTTCAATTGTGACTTTACGAACAAAAGCTTCCCAAGGAGTCAGTTGCTTTGGAGCTTCATTCCACCATTTTACTCTCTGACTGAAAAAGATGAAAATTTTACTTATATAGGTACTAGTTCCTCAATGTCGAACCTTGATCTTATTGTTTTTTCTTTTCCTTGAACCAAGCCACAGTCTTGCGTAAAGGCTTTTGCTATGATAACCTTCCAATATTTGCATATATTGAGTGCATCAATGCTACCAAAACTACTAACTTCAAAAAATAGTTCGAGATCCAAAATTGGAGCCACATTAATGGCCAGTTATTTAAGTTAGAATGTGACTGGCTTCTTAAAAAAATCGAGATTCCATTTTATCTCCTTAGCCCCGACTGTAGTTCTTATCTTAGCGAGCGTCAGTTCGAAATTCAGATTACAAGTTATCTTGTAGAAATGGATCACGCTTTTCGATGTATAAAACTTATTGCAGTTCCAACTAGATGTGTTCGCAAAAAAAAAGAGAAGTGGTTGATTGGTCAAAAAACTCAAATATTGTTTCAGCATATGAATCAGCTAAGCTATGGCTCCAAATTGAGAATGAATGTGATAGACCACGTTCTGGTATAGTAAACAATTTTCGTTTAAAACAAAAAAAAATGCAAGAGCTCTTAAGGACCACAAAACCATGCTGATACAAAAAATATAGACAATATAGGAATGATCCTTTTCTTTTGTGGAAAAGTTTTGAACGTTCCGAGCGGACCTCTACTCTTAACATTTCTAAAATTACGTGGATTGACTATTTTAAAACTGAATTTTCGTCACTTGATCCGTCAATTGGAAGTAAATTTGAAAAAGAGCTTGGGTAAGTTCCAGCGCTCTACCTTTTCAATTACTTTTTCTGTTGTAAAGTACGCTTTAAGAAAGATCAAGAAAAAAACATCCTTTAGTGTTGATCTGGTCTCTGCTAAACGTTTTGAAATTGCTATTGATTTGCGTGTGCAGCAATTCTCGCTGTTGTTTCAAATGTCAATTTATTCAGATTTGGCGCCACAACAATTTCGCATTTGACAAACCACTCCTATTCCCAAAAAGGAAAAAAGAGATCTTGAAGACTGTCAATCATACGGATTTGTTGTTTTCTGATCTTTGAACTATTTTAAAAGAAATGGGTATCGCAAAATTTTGATCGGATGCATTTTGGAAAAAGAAAGCTTAGGGACTATTTGCCCTCTGATCGCTTTTCACTCTTAAAAATGGCAACAGAACTTTCGATCTAGAGTCGAGTTAACTCCCCCTGGTTTTTATTAAGCCACCCTTTTCCTTTGAAGTGCCTCGGAGAAAACCATCAAAATAAAATATTGAAGCCTTATGGCTTTATCGTGAGCAACACTATAGCATCACCTTTAATTTTATCTGCGAAGTGTGTCATTTACTTTTGTCACCTACTCGTTGCCAAAAACAAAAACCGACGTGGTGTTGCGGTCTAACAGGATGGATACCGACATTTTAAGCGTGTTAAGTGGCGATGGCGAAAAAAAACAGTTTTTCGGCACTCATTTTTGTGCAATCGCTCTTACTTGTCCACCCTGGTGCTTTCTTAAAAAATTCAGGAAGAAATAAAAAAGGTTGCCTAGGTTACTCTTGAATCTTCTTTAAAGTAAATAGTTGTTTTAATAAATGGGAGAATTTGTTTTAACTGGGTCACAAAAATCGCTATTGTGGCTTTTGAAGAGAAAATGTCTTTGATTTTTATTCATAATTTTGATTTTAAATTTGGTTATTAGGCCTATGTGTCAGAAATCAGTCTAGAGGTAAAGCATGTTCCATTGAGAGAGGTCTTCCTCAAGGTGCAATATTGAGCCCTCTTCTATTCAACTTACATTTTTCTGAATTTCAAGTATCTCATGCATCATTTTGCCTCTATGTAGACGATTTGATTATTTGGAAGTTGGGAAGGGATATTTGCCTTCTTCAAAGTCTTATTCAACAGGATATAAGTTTAGTCCAGGACTTTCATTATGCATTTTTACAAAGCTAGGTATAAAACTCTTTGCTAACCACTGGTGGGCACAGCATTCCAGCTGAAGTTTGTCAACAGGCACTGCAACCCTGCACAGGAGTCGTTTTGCTGTGGATTGAGGGGGAAAAGAGTTTTGTGGATGGGGTGGATCAAAGATTTTCACCTGAAATCCATGCAGAGTTTTTCTCTTCTTTTTTCCAGGGTTTGTATTTTAAACTTTGTCAGCAGCTCTTCATACAACATTTCTGCCTGCTTTGAAACTATCATTAGAGCTCTTTTCTGAACTCTTTCAACCCTGGAGCTTTGCTCAGCCATCAGTCCAAAGTGCCATACAGGAACTGCATATTCCAGAATTGGGCAAATAAAAGATGCAAATATTCCAAGGAGGTGATCTAGAGGGGTGCTATGTTTTGACATAAGCTTGAGCATCTGCAACCCAGCATTACCCTTTTTACTAGACTAGTTGTGTTTGCTTCCTTTTTTAAATCACTGGTTATAATAACTCCCAAGAGTTTAATCTTACTGACTTTAAGAGAATCAGAGATAGTTGGTCAGAAATTAGGCTCAGAAGAATTTAAAAATCAAATAGTTAGAATAGAAGATTTACTGTCATATTTGAATTAGAAGCTTTAGTCTTCACATTGTCAATTAAAATTTGGGCTTTGCTGCATTCATTTGCTTCACAAATTTCTCCAAGGGTAAGGTCATCAACATATTTCCAATTGACTTCACAATCATTAGCAATATTATTAATCATAGCTAAAAACAGAATAGGACCCAAGATGGTACCTTGAGGTACACCACAAAAAACTGGCTCAGGTTCACAGAAAGACTTCTTATATCTAGCCTTTTCTGACCTGAGGGATAATGGTAAGCCATGTCTGGTGAAGTGTGCTTTCAGTTTTTAGATGGCCTTACTTATAGTCATGTCTTTCAGCTTGTCCACTTCAAAGAACTGTGGTAGTCAGCAAGGATCAGGTAGTTAGAACCTTTCTAGGTAAAACTGTCTGTAGCAACATGTGTCCAGGGTAGCAAGGGTATCTTTGTGGATATGAGGGGCTCCTTCTGGCTGCTGTTTCCAAATATCTGACATACAGAATATCTTTGGATCATCCTTTCAGTGTCTGCATTCAGGCCTGGCTAGTAGACGATCATTCTTGGTTGCTATTTTGTTTTTAAATGCCCAAGTGAGAAGTATGCAACTGGCTCAGAATTTCTGATCTCAGCTTTTAAGGCATAAGGATTCTTTCTCCCTTGAGGATGAGGCTGCAATGAACTGTCAGTTCATGTTGTATTGTCCAGTAGGGCAAGAGATCATTGCTGCAGAGCTTCTGGGTTTTTGGCCATCCAATCTTTATTGCATTTGTTAGTTGGCTGAGCTGGGGGTCTTTGCATGTTTCTTTGACAAATTCTGCTAGCTCTGCATCAATGACCAGAGGGAATCTAAAAGCTGATGAACATAGTTTTTGAGCTTTTGATGTAACCTCTCATCAGTGTCTGGCAAATGTAGCCTAGACAGTGTTGGCAACCGGAACATCATTGCCAGGTCAAAAAATGAGTGTCAGGTCATAAGGCTGGATCTGTAGCAGTATCTGTTGAATTCTTGTTGGTGCTTTTTTTAGAGGCTTGGAGACTATGTTGTCCAGGGGCTTGTGGTCAGCTTTGGCATTCACCTTTCTGCCATAGAGATAGTAGTAGAATTGCTTACACCAAAATACAATTGCATATAACTCCTTCTCTAGTTGAGCATACTTTGCCTCAGTCTTGTTCAGGGATCTAGAGATATAAGCAATGACATTACCATTAGATGACAGGTATGCTCCAAGGGTATGGGACAAGGCATCAACAGTGAGATCTGTGGACCTGCATGATGGGTCAAAGAAAGATAGATTTGACACTGTTGATTTTTACAATTCCCTCAGGGCTTCTTTTTGTTTTTCTCCCCAGATGAACTTCTTCTGTTTTTGCAGGCCACAAAGTTCCTTGTTCTTTGAGGAGAAATTTGCTATGTACTTGGGTAAAAAGTTTAGCATGCCAAGAAAAGTAGCTAGCTCCTTGTTGTTGGTTGAGCTGGGCATTTCATTGATGGCTCTCAACTCTTTGGGTCAGGTTTTAATCTGATAGTGCTGATGGTATGTCCAAAGTATGGTACACTAGAAACACCAAATTTACATTTTCACTTATTGAATCTGAAACCACAGTCTTGCTCTTTCTAGGATAGCAAGGAGGCACTTGTCATGCTCTTCAATTGTTGCTCTGTAGATCAATAGGTTATCAACAATCACCACAAAACCTTCAAGATCTTCAAATGTTTTTTTAATTTTCCTTTGGAATTCATCTTTGGCTGATATTATCCCAAATGGCATTCTTTTGAAGTGATATCTGTCATGCATAGTGTTGAAGCTTGTCATAAGGGAAGCTTCTGTGTCTAGAATGAGTGACCAATAGCCTGGTCTTGCATCCATCTTGCTAAAGTACTTGGCTCATGTAATCTTGTAGGCATGTCTTCCATTGTAGGTATGGGATAGAATGAATGCACGATTGCCTTGTTCAGTTCAATGGGGTCTATGTAGATTCTCAGACTACCATCTTTCTTTTCAACAGCTACCAATGAATTTACCCATTTTGTGGGTGTGGTAACCTGTTCAATGATGCCTTCTTGTTCCATTTAATTGAGCTCTTGTTTTAGTTTATCTCTAAGGAGATAAACTATTCAGTTATTTACCCTGATAAATGTGAATTCCTTCATTTTGGTCTTTTTCCTAACCAATCTTCTGGACTTAATTGTTCTGAATTTAGCATTCTGTGTGCGACTTCTTTAAGGGGGCTGGGCATTACCCTTACTAACAATTTAGTCTCTTTTTGTAATAAAATTGTTTCTGATGCTAAGGTTAAACTTCAAGCGGGTTATTCTAAAATTGTTGCAAACAGGGGGAAATACAACCACAAAGTCCTTTCACAAATTTATTCTTGCTTTTGGGATCACTCAGTTTTATATCTTTCTGGATTGTATCCTGTTTTAAAAAGAAAAGATTTAAAGGCTCTCAAGTCATCTTATTTTTGTTTCCTCTGATTTTTGTTGTATCTTCCTCCTGGCACAAGAACAGTGATATGGTAACAAATTTCAGGGCTCCAGATTTATTAAATAAACTTAAAGTGCTACACCAGAAACTGTCCGACTCAATACATTTTACTATTAACCCTTTTCATGGTCTTCTAAAATGTTTTCTACAGTAATTTAATGTGTTATCAGAAGTTTTTTTTTGTGTGTGTTTGTTTTCTACTCCTCTGTTTCAAGTGGATCACAAATAAATTATTATTATTATTATTGTTATTAAGGGAAGCTTGAACTGTTCTGGCTGGATGAACTTTTGGAATGACACCTTTTTTCACTTGGAAGTGGCATATACCCTCAAGTTTTCCTATGCCTTCAAATACATCTTTGAATTGTTCAATAGTGTTGTTGATATTTGTTTCTGTGGGTTTGTTCACATTCAGGACCAGTTTGACTAGATTCTGATCAATACTTGATCTGAACCCTTGGATAGGAACAGAATTTGTTTTGACTAGGTAGAACTGCAGCTTGGATGGTACTTGGGATTGGTAGCTGCCCATTACCTGACATGTTCCTCTGACTGGGATTCTTGATCCACAGTAGCTTGTTTGTTTTTGGGCAGTTGGTTTTATTTCTACTGGTGGCTTTATGGTGTCAAAGTACCTAGCAGTAAGTATATTTGCCTGAGCCCCAATGTCCAGTTTGAATTGAACTGGAATTTGATTGTTTAGGTTCAGTATGATAAATGCCTCATCTCTGCTGTCATACTGGTTCACTATATGTAAAAAACCTTATCCTCTTCTTCAGAATCAGCTTCACTGTTGGTAGCATCTGTCATAATGTTAATACCTTTTGTACTTTTGCACACTCAAGCAGTGTGGTTGAGTTTATTGCATTTGGTGCAAGTATTTCCCTTAGCTGGGCACGTGTGGGCTGGAGATTATGCTCCTCCACAGAAGTAACACTCCCTAGGTTGTCTTTCAGTTTTTTGTCTTTCATCTTGATTAGGTGCTTGGTAGTGTTTGGTTTTCTGGATAGCTTCGATTCCTTTTTTTACATGAAATTCCTTTCCTTCAAACGTTTGCAACTGTGGCTGGGTCATTTTTTAGAGATGGCACTTCTGCTTGGTAATTTGTAGAGTAAGAAAGTCTCCTTCCACAATTATATGCTCTCTGATTTGTGTGTCTCTGATGCCAATCACTGTAAAATCTCTCACCATTTCTTCAGGGTTGGTTATGTGCATGGTTTTACCAGTCTCTTCAGTTCTGTTATGAAGTTTTCCATACTCTCATTTTCCAACTGTTCTCTCTTGTAGAATACAAATTGAGCAAACAAGCTGTTTGCCTTTGGTGTAGTAATTCCTCTGAATTTTGTAAGGTATGGTTCAGTTTTGTTCTTGTCTTGATCGGTAAATGTGAATGGTTCAAAGGTTTCACGTCCCTTGTCACCGGTTCAGATTAGGAGGTATGTGCACATTGATTTTTCTGTCTTTCCTGAAAGTGGTCCACCAAAAATTAGATTTAAATGTTTCTCAGATCTCTTCCATTCATCTGCCAGGCATGGGGCATTCCAGTTGACGTTGACAAAAAATGTCTTTAAACTTACCAATAACAAATACTATGCATAGACTATGGGCAAGTTTTATGACTTACATACCTTTCCCCAGGTCCTGTGGGGGATCATATTATCTCCGAATGCTTAATTGATGGGTTTCTGTAACTTAAAAAGGGCACTAAAACTTTTAATTTCCACTTGAAAGAACTCTTTACCGATATTCTAGCAGTGTGGGTTGGTGCACTGGATTCAGGATCCTTTGTCTGAGAGGACACGGGTTCGAATCCCAGTGTACCCAATTCTTCGGTTTGGGATGGGGGTCAGTGGTGTGACCCTGTAAGCTTAGCCAGAGTCGACCCAGCTCTAAATGGGTACCTGGAGAAATCTGGGGAAGGTAAACAGGAAGGGTGTGCGAAAGCACAGGATGGCTGGCCCCCAACCCCCCATTGCACTTCCTGGCTGAAGGGCCAAGAAACGGAGATCAGCACCGCCAGGAGGACTGTAAAGTCTAATGCCGTATCCTTTACCTTTTTTTTTTACAGATTTGATGCCATAAATTGGGGGAGGGTGACCAAATAAATACACATCCATGATCTTTCTTCTGACAAAAAGTACAAAATTCTACATTTTTGTAGATGGGAGCTTGAAACTTCTTGAAAAGGGTTCTCTGATATGCTGAATCTGATGTTGTGATTTTCAATAAGGTATCTTGACTTTTAGGGTGTGGTTCCCCTATTTTTCAAAAATCAGGCATATTTTCTGAGGCTTGTAACTTTTTATGGGTAAAAGTAATCTTAATAAATCTTATATATTTGGAATCAGCATAATAAGCTAATTCTTCTTATATATTTATTGATATCAAAATTCCGTTTTTTTTGTCTCGGTTACTATTGAGCCTCGTCGCTCCTTGCTTGCAGCTCGTCACTTGGGACTGTGTGAAAAGAATCCCCGAGGATTCAACACATGTAGATGCAACATATTGGAGTTAATCTCAATGTGGATCCAAATTCAAAGGAAGACTGAGTTTGTTTTTATAGATACATTCTTCTGCATACATGTCTAAACATGTGATTTTTTTTTTTTTTTTTTTTTTTTTTTTTTTTTTTTTTTTTTTTTTTTTTTTTTTTTTTTTTTTTTTTTTTTTAGTCAGACAATGAAAATAATTAGCTTTTTATTCCACATATAAAATATTTTTTTAAATGCACTTACAATTTTGATTGTGTGTCAGTGTCTGAACACGCTAAGGGGTGAGTGGTAATCCCCAAAAATTTCCTGGAAAAATTTGAAAAACTGCTGCTTAAACTTTTTCTTTTTATGTTTTTAACCCTCTCCTGCAACAATTCTCTGATGTGACATAGTTTCCGTTTTAATTTCCCTTCTTTTTTTTATAAGTTTCAATTCTTTGACAAAACAATAAAGTGGATTTGGTATAAACAGCTTCAAGTGAGGAAATTTATTACCCCACTTCTTTAATTGCTTAGCTTTAGCCTACCCCCTCTCCCCAGATGATTGTTTTTACTTGTATGATTGTTGCTAGCATACGCTCTTTCAGTAAAGAAAAACACAATTTGGTTAGGATAGTAGATACAGATAGGCCTGATGCTTTGGGGATCTGGTAATGTGAAAGAAATGCATATATAGGCTAAATTTCTTTTATTCTTGCTTTAGTCTTACTTGGGGGGGGGGGTCCTAAAGAAGTTGGACTGATGTTCCCCCTCTTCCATGAAAACGTATGATTGCCATTATAAATAGGCTTGAAATCAATAGAATTGGGGAGGAGAGATTTCGTTGTAAGTTTTCGCATAAAACTTGAAAATGTCATACAAGCAGTGGTATTATAAGTGGACTCAGCCTTGATGCTTCGAAGGATTGAACTTGAATTGTCTGGATAAAAGACAATTTTTAATGTTTGTCTTACTGTAAATATCTCTGCAAACTTGACCTTCCCACTGAACATTTTGTTTGTGCCTTTGGAAATGGCAAGATATACTATCCATACCCTCTAAAATAGGGAGGAGATAGGGATAGTTGTATAAAAAATTGCCTAAAGCCACCCCCCCCCCCAAAAAAAAAAAAGAAGAAAAGTATAAATCTATAAAACAAAATCTATTTCTGCGTATCAATCTTGAAGGCTTTTGAGAACAAAAATAAGTATTTTTTATTTTATTTCTTTCAGGTTAGAGTCACCCAGCCATGATGGACCCAGAATCTTTCCTTGATGTAGCAAATCAAGTAACAAAGCTAAAGATGTGGCCTTATTTTGATATAGCTCACTGTGCTATGTGCTGCCTTGCAGTCAGAGAAGATTTGGGTTCAGGTAAAGTTAGTAGCTTCTTGTGAAACGAGTTGATGGAAAGAGACCATCAACAATTACTATTCATATCTACTATTTTCCCAGAAATTCTGATTCTTTGACAAAATTGAGTGTTTCAGGAATAAACACCACTCTGCTCTTTCATTGTAAAGAATTGTAATCTTGCAATGTCCACTAGCATTATTCTTGCTACTTTTATGCCCTACCTAGTGTTGTCGTTTTTCTTTTCTTTCAGCAGATTTGTGTCAATTTAAATATAAGCTTAACCCAGGTCAGGTGGGGGATGCCTCCTTCCCTGTACCTGCCAATACCCTTTCCTTATTTTAATGGAAAACAGTCTCTTTTTTTCTTTTTTTGGTTGTTGTAACTTGTAAAAAGTAAAGAGAGTATTTTCTTAATTGAAGCTAACAATGTATTCATATATTAATTTAAAAAGAAATTTCACAAAACAAGTTTTCGAAAGAAAAGTAAAGAGCTCCATTAAGCCAAGAATGAGCGGAAATAAAGTCAAACAATCTTTCAAGCGTAAAGCTACCACAAATCACTATCAATAAATAAATGAAGCTCAAAACAAACAGAAATTAAAATAGATAGCCAGGTCAAACTCACAACGGGCAAAAACTAACATGAGTAGGGCTGATAATCCCCATGCCTTCTCAAGGCCAGAACATAATTTGCGCTTTACTGAAAAAAAAAATAACAACAAACAAATGACCGTGGATTGTCAGTTTAATTGACATATGGTAATATATATTCCTTAAAGTTTTGATAGTTTTCATTTATGAAAGTAAGAGAAGTGAAAACATTTACAACGTATTTTGTTTTTCGTTTAATTGAAACTCCTAAACGTTCCCTATAAGTTTCATCTTAATATCCTTAGCGTCATTACTTACAGTAACTGTAGTGGTAGTATTGCAAGTGTAGTATAGTGGCTTCTGACTAGTTCAGGGTCCCCACAACTTACTCTTAAAGGTCTAAATGAATAAGTTGCTCTTCAAATATTGCTTTGCTACCTTTTTGATAGTCCACATGCTCATAGTTTGTTTTGATTTTGTTCAATTTCCTCCTAAATATTCCTTAAAAGTTTCACCTTAATACCCTTAGCTTGCGCAGCAGCAATAGTTGTTGCATTACGCGCATAGAACCTTTTGTTTCTTCAACATCGCCTTCAACACACGCTGAAAGTTTTGGTTTAATACATACCATCAACCATTCCTGAAACATTTCCGATGCGTCTACTTGACAACCAGTGTGGGCATACCGTGTTTCGAATTAGTTCCATATAGTTTCTATATATCCCAAATTTTCCACCTCGATATCTTTAGTTTTAATAGCAGCAGTAGTCATAGTAGCAGCAAAATTAATTGTAATCAAACAGTTTGTGGTAACAAACTGTAGTAAGGAGCGACCCGGCTCAGTAGTAACCGTTACTAAAAAAAAATGGAATTTTGATACCAATAGTTACATTAAAAAATCGTATTTTAATGCTGATTTTAAATATATAACTTTCATCAAGATTAGTATTACCTATCAGAAGTTACGAGCCTGAGAAAATTTGCCTCATTTTAGAAAATAGTAGAAAACACCCCCTAAAATGCATACAATCTTATCGAAAATCACACCATCGCATTCAGCGTATCAGAGAACCCTACAGCAAAATTTTCAAGCTCCTATCTACAAAAATGCGGAATTTCGCATTTTTTGCCAGAAGACAAATCACGGATGCGTGTTTATTTGTTTTTTTGTTGTTTTTTTTCCAGGGTTGATCGTATCGACCCAGTGGTCCTAGAATGTCGCGAGAGGGCTCATTCTAACGTAAATTAAAAGTTCTAGTGCCATTTTTAAGTGACCAAAAAATTGGAGGGACCTAGGCCCCCTCCCACGCTCATTTTTCCCAAAAGTCACCGGATCAAAATTCCGAGATAGCCATTTTATTCACCATAGTCGAAAAACCTAATAACTATGTCTTTGGGGACGACTTACTCCCCCGCAGTCCCCGTGGTAGGGGTTGCAAGTTACAAACTTTGACCTGTGTTAACATGTAGTAATGGTTACTGGGAAGTGTACGGACGTTTTCAGGGGGATTTTTTTGGTTTGGGAGGGAGAGTTGAGGTGGGGGGGGAGGTTACGTGGGAGGATCTTTCCATGGAAAAACTTCTCATGGGGGAAGAGACTTTCAATGAAGGGGGCGCAGGATTTTTTAGCACTGTTTAAAAAAAATGAAAAAATAAATATGAATAGTTTTTTTTCTACTAAAAGTGAGGAGCAGCATTAAAACTTAAAACGAGCAGAAGTTATTGCGCATATGAGGGGTTTACCTCCTCGTAATACCTCGCTCTTTACGCTAAAGTATTTTTTAGTAATTTCAACTACGGTATTTATACTACGGCCTTTGTGATTCAAGGGTCATTCTTGAGGAATTGGGACAGAATTTAAGCTTTAGTGTAAAGAGCGAGGTATCCACGAGGGGTGAACTCCCTCATATACGCAATAAAAACATACGAATATAGAAGTTCGTTACGTAAGTTAATTCGTAAATTACGTCTATTTTTTACTAATGAGAATGTTCGAAAAAAAATTAAAAGTTCTAGTTTCTTTTTTAAGTAATCAAAAAATTGGAGGGCAACTAGGCTTCCTCCCTCTCTTTTTTCTCAAAATCTTCCAATTAAAACTATGAGAAAGCCATTTAGCCAAAAAAAAAATTAATATGCAAATTTCGTTTTAATTATTTATGTGCGGAGAGCCAAGATCAAAACATAGATTAATTAAAAAACGTCCAGAAATTAAGTAAAAAAACAGGTTTTTTTAAAAATGAAAGTAAGGAGCGGCATTAAAACTTAAAACGAACAGAAATTACTCCGTATATGAAAGGGGCTGTTCCTCCTCAACGCCCCGCTCTTTACGCTAAAGTTTTTTACTGTTTTAAGAAGTGGAGTTAAGAGAAAGAGTCAAACTTACTTCGAAATTTGCATATTTTTTTAGTAACAAACTTACTTCGTATATGAAAGGGGCTGCTTCCTCATCAATGCCCCGCTCTTTACGCTAAAGTTTGACTTTTTCTCTTAACTCTATTTTTTAAAACAACAAAAAACTTTAGCGTAAAGAGCGGGGCGTTGAGGAGGAAAAGCCCCTTTCATATACGGAGTAAGTTTGTTACTAAAAAAATATACAAATTTCGAAGTAAGTTTGACTCTTTCTCTTAAATCTACTTCTTAAAACAGTAAAAAACTTTAGCGTAAAGAGCGGGGCGTTGAAGAGGAAAAGCCCCTTTCATATACGGAGTAATTTCTGTCGTTTTAAGTTTTAATGTTGTTCCTTACTTTCATTTAAAAAAAACTTATTTTTTTTATTTAATTTTATCCTAAGCTTTAGTGACAGCAGTATTAATTGAAGTAGTAACAATAGTACCAGTATACGAGTAGAAGCAGTAGCATTAGGATGCAAACATTTTCTTTTGGTTAGTTAAACATCCCTCACAACAAGCCATGTTAGTTTCAAATGTGTACCCCAGATTATTCCTAAGATATCGTTGTTACACCCTTTTGACAACCTGCATATAGAGGGTGTGTTCTGATTCGGTTCAGCTTCCTCCCTAAAAATTTTCTTGAAAATTTCACCTTCATATCCTTAGGCATAGTTGTAATAGTAGTCACTGCAGTAGCATTGATATCATTAGTAATAATATTGAACAGTGGTAGTACCACTAGCAGAAGTAGCATTAACCTATTGCCTTTTAGTCAGTTGAACATCCCTCTCATCAAGTCCTGGAAGTTCCAACTTAATACAATTAGCCATTGCTATGACATTGCTTATATGTCGTTTTGATAATCTGTATGTACGTATACTTCTTGAAATCTTCCATCTCAATGCTCTTAGCCCTACAAGTAGTTGCAATAGAAGTAGTAATAGTAAGTGTGGCAGTAGTAGTAGTGTGCACATATTGCCTTTTGTGAGATGATCTTCCCCTTTAAGTATTCTCTGAAAGTTCCAACTTAATACTCAAATCAATTCTTGAGACACGCTATTTTGACAATGTGTATGCACATAGAGTCTTTTCATTTATTTCAAATTTCCTATCAATACTGTACATGGAGTAGTGTGGTAGTAGTAGTTGTAGTAGTATTGGTAGAATCCAAATATTGCCTTTTTGATCATCTCCATTATAATGTCTTGAATTTTCCAAATTAGTATACTCAGTTATCCGTGTTGCACCCTTTTGACAATACATAACATGTTTTGATTTAGTTCAACACTATCCTCGACATTCTCTGAAAATTTTACCTGAAACTTTTTACTCTCCGTCTTCTTAGAAAATAAAGTTTAAACATGCGTACCTTTCTCAATAACTTATACTATATATAAACAATGAACGAATTGCCTAACTTACGGCCCTCGTCTTGAGGACTGTGGGGAGGTTGACATCCCCAAAGACATAATAACTAGACCTTTCAGAAAATTTCCAACTTCTAATCAAATGAGCTTCATCCCATTCCAAAGCTCATACGACTACCCGTTCCATAAAAACCTTTTATGCCCTGGGCATCACTTACAATCCTTGTCAGTGGGTTCTGGTGGATTGTGTCCACCTAAAGACATTGTTATATGATTTTTTGGACTATTGGTAACAAAATGGTTATCTCACAATTTCAATTGAATGCGTTTTTTGGGAAAAGAGGATATCAGGGAAGGGGACTGGTTGCTCTCCATCATGTTTGACTCTTAAAAAGGAACTGTTACTATACATTTCAAGTCAAATGACCCTCTTCTAAAGTTTACACGACCACCCCTTCCATAAAAACCTTATATGCCCCTGAGGCATAACTTACAACCCTTACCCTCAGATTCTGGGGGTTTCTGTCCACTTCAAAGGCCTTATTATATGATCTTGAGACTATTTTTAAATAAATGGCTATCTCAAAATTTTTATTGTATGCATTTGTGACTAATACAATGTAGGGACAGGGGAAGCAGGTGCCCCCAAGCACTTTGACCTTTAAAAGGGTAACTAGAACATCTAATTTCAATCCAATGAGACCCCTCCGGAGCTTATACGACCACCATTTCCATAAAAGCCTTATATACCCTTGAGGCATAACTTACAACCCTTGCACTGACGGTTGTATGGAACCATCCTCAAAGACATAGTGTCCAGACCTTACAACTACGCTGAACAAAAGGGCTACCTCAAAATTTTGATTATGTATGTTGTGGGAATTGATGGGGCAGGGGACTTGTATCCAATCGAATGAGCCTTTTTTGAAGTTTCTAATATAACAAATGGCATCTCAAAATTTCTATCAGAGGTATTCCAGGAAAATACGAGATGTGAGGGGGGGGTTATCTGCCCTCAGATCACTGTGAATCTTAAAAGGGGTACTAGATTTTCTGATTACCAACCCAATAAACCCCCTCCGAAGTTTATACGACCACCCTTTCTATAAAAACTATATGCCCCCAGGGCATAACTTACAACCCTTGCCCTGAGGGCTCTGAGGGGATGTGATCCCCAAAAGATATAATTTCTGAGACTTCTAACTACGCTGAACAAAATGGCTATTCAAAGTTTTGATTGGATGTGTTTAAGAAAATGGTGGGTGTGGTGGGGGGGTAGTTGCTCTCTAGTTACTTTCGACTATTAAAAGGGACAATAGCCCCTTAATTTCCAATAGAATGACCATTTTTAGAAGTTTCTGCGACAACAAATTGCTATCTCAAAATGTCTGTCAGATGCAGGACACTAGAACTCCTGATTACTAGTCCAATAGGCCCCCTCTGAAGTTTATACAATCACCCTTTCTATATAAATCTTAAATGCCCCCCAGGCCATAACTTACAATCCTTGCTCTGAGGGTTTTGGGGGGGGGGCTCATCCTCAAAGACATAATTTCTCCACTTCTTAACCTCGCTGGACTAAATGGCATCTCAAAATTTCTATCAGAGGTATTCCAGGAAAATACGAGGTTTGAGGGGGGGCTTATCTGCCCTCAGATCACTGTGAATCTTAAAAGGGGTCCTAGATTTTCTGATTACCAACCCAATAAATCCCCTCCGAAGTTTATACGACCACCCTTTCTATAAAAACTATATGCCCCCAGGGCATAACTTACAACCCTTGCCCTGAGGGCTCTGAGGGGATGTGATCCCCAAAAGATATAATTTCTGAGACTTCTAACTACGCTGAACAAAATGGCTCTCTCAAAGTTTTGATTGGATGTGTTTAAGAAAATGGTGGGCGTGGTGGGGGGGGGTAGTTGCTCTCTAGTTACTTTCGACTATTAAAAGGGGCAATTGCCCCTTAATTTCCAATATAATGACCATTTTTAGAAGTTTCTGCGACAACAAATTGCCATCTCAAAATGTCTGTCAGATGCAGGACACTAGAACTCCTGATTACTAGTCCAATAGGCCCCCTCTGAAGTTTATACAATCACCCTTTCTACATAAATCTTAAATGCCCCCCAGGCCATAACTTACAATCCTTGCTCTGAGGGTTTTGGGGGGGGGCTCATCCTCAAAGACATAATTTCTCTACTTCTTAACCTCGCTGGACTAAATGGCTATCTCAAAATTTTGATTGGATATATTTGGGGAAATGGTGGGTTTAGAAGGGGGTTAGTTGCCCTCTAATCACTTTCGACTATTAAAAGAGGTACTAGCCCATTCAATCTCCAGTCGGATGAGCCTTTTTATAAGTTTCTGTGACAACAAATGACCATCTTAAAATTCCTATCAAATGCATTTCAGAAAAATACCGAGTTCGGGGGAGGGGGGGGTATCCGCCCTCTGATCACTTTGAATTTCAAAAAGGATACCAGAACTTCTGATTACCAATCCAATGAGTCGCCTCTGAAGTTTATACGACCATCCTTTCTAGAAATACTTTATATGCCCCTAGGGCATAACTAACAACCCTTGCCCTGAGGGTTGTGGGGGGTTTTATCCTCAAAGACATAATTTCCGGGACTTTTAACTACGATGAACAAATAGCTATCTCAAAAATTTGATTGGATATGTTTGGGGAAATGCTGGGAGTGATGGGGGGGGGAGTAGTTGCCCTCTAGTCACTTTCAACTATTAAAAGGGGCACTAGCCCCTTAATTTCCAATCGAATGAGCCTTTTTAGAATTTTCTACGATAAAAACGCCCATCTCAAAATTTCTATCAGATGCATTTCGGGAGAATAAGAGGTGTAGGGGGGGTATTCACCCTGTGATCGCTCTGAATCTTAAAGAGGACACTCGAACATCTGATTACCAGTCCAATGAGCCCCCTCCGAAGTTTATATAATCACCCTTTCTATATAAACCCTAAATGCCTTTACAACTCTTAAATTAACTTAAAACCCTTGCCGTGAGGGCTTTGGGGGGGGGCTGTCATCCTCAAAGACAAAATTTCTGGACCTTTCAACTACGTTATACAAAATGGCTATCTCAAAATTTTGATTGAATGTGTTTGGGAAAATGGTGGGAGTGGGAGGGGGTTAGTTGCCCTCTAATCTCTTTCGACTATGAAAAAGGGCATTAGTCCTTTCAATTTCCAATCGAATGAGCCTTTTTTAAAGTTCCTACGGCAACTCCTTCGTTACGAAGCGCCCTGGTCTAAAACCAAAAAAAAAATACATTGTGTCCACATCACTTTTTATTTTTTTGCAGCGCTATTGCGCTGCGTATGATTTTGTTCTATCTGCTGAAATCTGTGCTTTCGTCCATAGACTTCTAAAGCGTATTCTTGCCAAGGCTGATTCACTTGAGTTATCCGTACATATATGTAGTGTTGACATTTCCGCTGCATTTGATTCAGTAATCCAGTCTGCTGTGTTCCGCACCTTGCTAGAGGCCGGTGTGAACGCATCTATAGTAGCTATGTTATCGTTTTGGTACTCTAGTAGCTATATAAGAGTGAAACTTGGGCTTGAAAAACCCAGCGAGCCAGTTAAACTAAAGAGAGGACGTCGATTTGATACTTAGAGATTATACTAAGAGATTTGATACTTGTGATTTGAGTTTAATAAGCTATGCTGATGATTTACTTATGTTGAGTTTCTCATTGAGTGTACTGCAGGATAATTTAGATGAGCTTGTATCTGGTTATAGCGCTATTGGTCTACAAGTTAATGGCCAGAAAACTGAATTTCTGGTTTTTAGCTCTTCAAAACAAGAGGCACCAGTACCAACTGTATCCGTAGATGGTGCTATTATTGCACCGTCTTCATCGCTCAAATATTTAGGTCTTCGGTACGGCCGAGATAAGAAAACTAAAAGAACTCTTTGCCTTGATACCCTTGTGTCTAACCTGCGAGTGAGCTATGCTAAACTAGCCCCGCTGAAGTATTCTTACAATCGGCAAATTTTGGCGAGGATGTACAGAGCAGTGGCATTACCACATGTCCTTTACCTTTCCCCCCTTTGGGAATGGTTCTCAGAAACAGAGAGACTAAAAGTTAGGTCCGCGTTTTGTAGATATTTGAAGTTTTTGATACGCATACCGCTATTCGAGAGAAACTCATTTCTTTTGAATAAGTATCAAATTCCAGATCCCCGTGAAGCTGTGGCAGAACAGGAAACTAATGCTAGAAAAGGTGCCCTTAAGCACCTATACGATTTCCTGCCGTTGCACGTCATAAATGAGCTATGAATGTATATAGTGAATGTAATCTAATCGTTTAGTCTTGAAGTATTGTTTTTCGCCTTTTTCTTTTTCCTTTTTATTTTTTTTCTTTATACTCCGCCATGTTGTTGTTCTGATGGTGGGCTAAAATAAACTATCTATCTATCTATTGTGCTGCAACTAATAATAAATAAATAAAGGGGACAAAAATAGAGAAGTAAAATTGTTGAATATTGGTTCTGCTATCTCCCTATGGCTTAAAAATTTGTGAAGTATAAGGTAAAACAAAACAAAAATCTCTTTACGGGGAAAAAGTTGTTTTTTTCTACAATCTTGTTCAAGAAAGAATTGAAGGAAAAATAACTAACAAAAAAAAATTCTAGCTTGTTCATCTTCAAGTCTAATTCTAATTGAGCAATTTGGAAAAACCTTTCCAAGTCTAGTCTTGTATTTGAAGGTATCTATATCCTTTAAGCAGGAATTGTGCAAATTTCTCATGTTTTGCAAGTGATGCTATAGATAAGATTTTATTGCAAAGTCCATGGGAAATAGCAAAATACGAAATACAACCACTAAAAAAGCCCGAAGGATATTTTTATCCGACAAACAACAACCCTAATAAAAGTCAACCCCCTAAAAACCTAGCAAACTATCCCCTCAAACGTGATACCTTGTCTTTAGCCCCTATACGAACAAACTTACATAACTGTTTTACAGCATACGCGTTCTTCTCAGACATCCGCTCAATTAATCATCACCGACACCTAGACACTTTTTCTTAACATTCATTGCAACTCAGTAACTCAGACAGCTCTTCACGCTCGGATACAAAATGAAAGAGGTTCTCTTTAACACTTTGGTGGACAGTAGAGACGGGCCGCCAAACTAACTTCCCCTAAGTTTCGTCCCCTAAATCCGAGCTATTCCCCCTCTACGATGAGAAATTCTTTAAATTCTCTTTATTTTACCCATTTTATTATTCCCATATTCACGGGGCCGCGTACTTGGGGTATCTGATATGGCGTTATTTCTTTACCTCGTTCCCGAACCTCGAGGTTTCAAACATCTGTTGAACCTTTGTTTGAAGGAGTCAACAGAGGGATTTGCAGGAATTATATCTCCAGAAAGATCGTTCCAGGTAGCAGTGCAACGCCGAATGAAGCTGTTCCTGAAGTACTTGGTTCTTGGCGAGTCTTCCTTTACATGATTGGACCGAGCTTTGTACCTTCGTGTATGCCTTGACTGCTGGACAAAGGCGGGCACAATGTGAGAGAACTCGTCCGAGGAGGTGAATTCATTTACTTGTAGAAAACAGCCATCGACGCTACATCAAACCTTTCATTTAGAGGCTGGAGTGAGTCATGTGGAGGCACAGCCCACCCTATTCGCCCTATTCTGGATCTTCTGGAGTGTTGCCGACAGCTTTTTCGGAGCACCAGCATATAGCAGGCATCCATATTCAGCTGTGGGTCTCATGCAGGACCTTTAGGGCGGGGTAATCGAGCTGGATGGAAGAAGGTTTTTGTAGCGAAGAGTAACTCCCACCTTTCTTGCACAGGAGGTCCTCACCTGATCAGGGTGGTTATTTCAAGAGAGATTGGCAGAAAAATGAATCCCCAGTGGACGAAACTCATCGTCTCTCTTTATGGTTTCGTTTTGAAAAAGAGGATGGGTTGTTCAAGTGGCACTTTTGATCAGGTAATAAGAAGCTCCTTTGTTTTCGTTGCATGGAACCTGATCATCCATGCTTCAGACCACTTTTTGATTTTAAAATAATCTTTCTGTAAGGAAATGGAGGCTTGTGTCGGGTATTCGTGTTCTGGGTGGCAGAGTGTGTCGTGGTATCCTCGGCAAAGTGATGCACAGGGCTTGCAAAGTCGTCTCCCATGTCGTTTATCTTAATGGGGAAAAGTGTAGATCCCTAGACACTGCCCTGGGGAGCCTCTGCTTTCACTGAAAATTCGTGGAGAATAAATCCGTCGAGGGCAACCCGCAGAGATTGATCAGAAAGAAAGCTCTCAATCATTTCTAACAGACATCCACGAACACCGTACGCATGGATCATTTTCCATGTTCAGTATTCAGTATGATTTAGACAGAGTATGGCACCAGGCCACGGTGCCATACTCTGTTGAAAACTTTAGCAATGTTGATTGACAATAGCCTAATGCCGCATCCCATTGCCAGAAGGTCGATCCACTCCTGATGCTGGGCTACTAGACAGTCTAATGTGGAGCGTTTCTGGCGGAATTCATATTGGTGATCGCCTAGAAGGTCGTTTGATTCCAGGAACTGTTGAAATGTTTTATTAAAGACGGTCTCATAGACTTTGCCAACGCAGGAAAGGAGACTAATAGGCCTATAGGAACTCACGCTTGTTGGATCGTCATCTGGCTTTAGGGTAGGTATAACCCTGGGTTCCCACTGATGCACAAAAACAGCCGTTTTTGCATGAACCAACAAATTTCATCCCCTTGTTGCTTCAAGTCTATGCGTCACAACGGTTTAACGGCTGCGTTGAAATATTTCTACTGAGCCGTTGAAAATCACATCCGTTATTCTGAATTGAAAGCTTTTTAGAATGATAAATTGCAAGTAACTGAGAAACTAATCATGTTTATCAAAAGCTTCCCTATATTTGACAAAAAAAAACATGAGGATCATATCCATTTAATCCGAGATTTTAATCCTTTGCGTCTAGCAGAATATTTCCAGGGAAATTAACCTACGAGATAAGAATTACATTTTTAATTAAGCATAGCTAGCCTAGACTTATACAGGTTAGCTTTTTGAATATTGTTCTTGGCTTCTAGAACTTGATTTAGCTTATTCCTGTGTATTTGCTGTTTAAATATCTCATAATATTTTTATATCTGGAGTGAAATCAAGTCCGGAAAGGCAATGACAAAGGCCCAGCTAGTTTGGCTGTGCAGAATTTGAGGACAATAGTTAGTATGTTGCGGTATATGTGGCTTTAGTCACATCAAGATGCTGCAAAATGCGAAGGATCGTAGGAACAAAAAAAAAAATCATACGATCCAGGATAGTATTGGTTCGTTCATATAAATTTGGCACTTCTCTGCCGTCTTCGTCCAGATTTGAGAATTGGGCAAAAGCTTTAGCAAGAGCTTCAGCCTTTGCCTGTGGATCACGTTCTATAGTCCCGTCAGTATGTAGAGTAAGAATTGAAGTCCCCTTGGACGACGGTAAAGCATCCTTGACAATTCTGCACCAACTCTTTGCCGAAACATGTTGAAGCTTGGTGGTGAATAGCTCCTTATGCTGAAACTGGAACTGCCAATTCGTATAAACTGCATCTTTGTGCGTGGGAAAAACTCAAAATAAACTTTCTATATTATTTTTCCAGATAGCGTGTTTAAAATGACATCGCTTCAGTTGATTCCAAACAAGTTGATCTTAGGAGCCCCCCTCTCCTCCTAGTTCACTATCTTAATATAAAATTGTCCTTTCTCTGGGAAATCAAACCCCCTGGCAGGCGTTGCAGAAATTCAAAAATAATTAGTGCTACAAAGACTTCTTGCTGATAATCTACTAACAAAACCTTAGGAAATGGGGAAAAGGTCAGGAGAGTAAGAAGTCAGGAAAAAGAAGTGAGCTAGAAAAAACGCTGACAAAATTGGAATTTAATGGAGTTGGAACTAATAAAAAATTCGTTTTAGTAACTAATTAATTTGTTCTTGTTAAGTCTTAAAATCTGAATTTGCATAAAAAGGTAAAATCAATGACCTAATTATTAAGTGACACACGGTTTTGGTCAGAAGCAAGGCCGTCCCGGGTGGGGCTTTCGGGTGCAACCCTTTCCTATAGTCTTGTCTTTGTATCCTAAAAACGTAACAAAAATCTATATAAACAAACTTTTGATGCGGTTTTTAATTTCTCGTTTGTAAACCCCCTCTTAAAAAAATCCTCCGAAATAAAATCCCGGATATGCCCTTAGTCAGAAGGGTCATTTGCCAAAAAATGTTTGGATTTAGGACTATAAACTTTGGAGCTATGAGTTTTAGTTTCTTCAGCTTCTTCCCTAGTCCCTCTTACGAGATTTTATTTTACAACCGCTGCCTTTAGGCTTTTTTCTGAACGTTAAGTTTCACTGAACTAATATGATGCTTATTTGTAACTTAACTTTACACGCGTAAGCTTTTTTTTTATTCCGTTGATGCAGAAAAGCTCACGGATAAAAATAGGAGTCTATTCAAGAAGCAATTAAATATGAAATAACTTAAATTTTGCAGTTGAGAAAAAAAAATCGTGATAACAAAACTAGATATTACTAATATCTTCCCCGGGTAGATAGATTCGAGAATAGTCTATAAAGAAATATAGGCTCTTTAACAGAATTAACATCTTGAAAGATCTGTATTTTGCACATTTGCTAATATTCATCTTTCTTTTAATGCATAGCTATAAAATTTTGCGATTCGAGGGTCACAGCCACCCTCAAAAATATCTTCACCCGGGGGGGGGACTGAGCCTCCACATAAAAAATTCAAAGTATTCAACATTGGCCATAAAGATTCGCTTTTACCTATCTAGGATCAGGTTGCACTCATGCTGTTTGGCTCCTGCCCCCTTCGAGTATTTCCTTTCTATTTGTATGCGTGTCAGTTGGTAATCTAACTGACTATCGTCAGTTAGGCTAATGAGAGGTTTTTTTAGCATTAAACAGCTTAGATGTGACATGAAATCCGACATGTCAGGTTTCATGTCAAATCTAAGCTATATAATGCTAAAAAAAATTCTGCAGAGAGATTGCACCCAAAGCGAAAGGTTTTATGCCTATATCTGATAATTACATTGATAGTTAGAACTATTTATTGTTCAAATGATAGTTGTTTCCCATGGAGTGAAAATGATTCAGACAATTTTGATAATTCTAAATTCTGCTTGAAGTATCGTTTTCAGTTCAATTTATATAAAAGGAAAGTGAGAAAGATTCTTTTGTTTTGACGGCATCAAAAAGAGGTCAAACTGAAATTCTTGCACTAGTTTAAGCAGACACAGTGTATGGAGCCAAACTACGAATTATAATGGACGCCATTCACATTCTTAAATTAAACCTTTCTGATAAGTCCCGTTTACCAACATTGCACAAATTAATTCGAGTGTTTCCCTTATAAATTTTACGTTATTTTGACCCACGAAAGCAGCTTGTAATTTTCCTCATTGCGTAATAGGCTAATTTGCTGAGATATTTTCCTCGTGTAGTGCACTGTCTCCAGTGGGTTTACTTTTAAATTAAGTCAAAAGAATTAGAACATTGGTGATTTACCGGTTTGATTTCAAGTTTCCAGTGACTTTCTTTGCGTCTCCGGTGATAGAAATCTATTTCTGATTCGCTTCGATGTGCCAGAAGTTTTCAAGAATTTGAGGCGAAACCGGTACCTTATCGATAGTATTGTTGTTTTTTTTCAAAATACTTTTTTCCTTGATACTGAGATAATTTATTCACAGCTAGAAAATTGTAACTTCAAGTTAGAAGTCCCGGTAGCACGGGCCGGTACTTTCCTCCAATACAAGTAGGTGAACAAGAATTGAGGGAGAGAGAAAGATATATATTAAAATAAAATACAACATCAGTATTAACTGCCACCCCGAGAAATAAAAAAAAACTTGTCCGAGGGGGATGGCAAAAATACACTAAAAATAATACAGAACTTAATAAATAATAAACCCTCAAGAGGTTATAATAAGTTATTATTTACCATCCCTACTCCCCCCTAAAAAAGATAAATACAATTCACACTCACTAAAAAGGATTTCATTAATTTATCTCTTAAACAAAGGAATATCACTGTTATTTGTAGAAAATATCGATCGGGTCGAAAAAATCAATGGAGTATATTAGTCTCTTCAGATTGTAATGTCTTGTTCTTTTACTGCGAAAAGTGAGGTATTGTAGGTGGGTTTAATTCTTTTTATGGCACTTGGTTTCTACCAAGTGACATACAGCGGTCGCAAATTCTGTCGGTCTGTCTGTCCCGGTTTTGCTACTTCAGGCACTTCCAGGTAAGCTAGGACGATGAAATTTGGCAGGCGTATCAGGAACCAGACCAGATTAAATTAGAAATTGTCGTTTCCCAGATTCGACCATCTGGAGGGGGTGGTTAAATCTGGGGGGATGTGGGATACGTGATTGACATAATCGGAAAGGATCCGCTCTCTTTGGGGGAGTTGGGGGGAGGGTTAATTCTGGAAAATTAGAAAAAATGAGGTATTTTCAACTTACGAAGGAGTGATTGGATCTTAATGAAATTTGATGTTTGGAAGGATATCGTGTCTCAGAGCTCTTGTTTTAAATCCCGATCGGATACAGTGACATTGGGCGGAGTTGGAGGAGGGGCCTAAAACTTTGGAAAACGCTTAGAGTGGAGGGACGGGATGAAGCTTGGTGGGAAAAATAAGCACAAGTTCTAGATACGTAATTGACATAACCTGAACGGATCCGCTCTATTTGTGGAAGTTGGTGGGGTGGGGTCAATTCTAAAAAAATAGAAAAAATGAGGTATTTTTAACATACGAAGGAGTGTTCGGATCTTAAGGAAATTTCGTATTTAGAAGGACCTCGTAACTCAGTTCTCTTATATAAATCCCGACCGGATCCAGTGTCTACGGGGGGGAGGAGGGAAATCTGGGAAAACGCTTAAAGCGCAGAGATCAGGGTGAAACTTGGTTGGAAGAATAATCACAAGTCCAAGATATGTGACGGAAATAACCGGACCGGATCTGCTATCTTTGGTGGAGTTGGGGGGGGGAGTAATTCGGAAAAATTAGAAAAAAATGAGCTATTTGCAACTTGCGAACGGGTGATCAGATCTTAATGAAATTTGATCTTTAGAAGGAACTTGTGCTTTAAAACTCTAATTTTAAATCCCGATCGGATCCGGTGACATTGGGGGGAGCTGGAAGGGGAAACCGGAAATCTTTGAAAACCCTTAGTGGAGAGATTGGGATGAAACTTGATGGGAAGAATAAGCACAAGTTATAGATACGTGACTGATATAATTGGAACGGATCCGTTCTCTTTAGGGGAGCTGGGGGTTATTAATTTGGAAAAATTAGAAAAATTGACGTATTTTAACTTAAGAACGGATGGCTGGATCTTAATGAAATTTGATATTTAGAAGGAACTCATGTCTCAGAGCTCTTATTTCAAATCCTGACCAGATCTGTTGACATTGGAGGAATTTGGAGGGGGATTCGGGAAATCTTGGAAAACGCTTATAAATGTCGTAGATACGTGATTGACGTAACCGGACTGGATCCGCTCTCTTTGGGGGAGTTCAGGGGTAGGGTTCAGTGCTTTGGCGAGTTTGGTGCTTCTGGACGTGCTAGGGCGATGAAAATTAGTAGGCGTGTCAGGGAGCTGCACAAATTGACTTGATAAAGTCGTTTTCCCTGATTCAACCATATAGGGGGCTGAAGGGAGAGGAAAAATTAGAAAAATTTGGGTATTTTTAACTTATGAGTGGGTGATCGGATCCTAATGAATTTTGATGTTTAGAAGGACCTCGTGACTCAGAGCTCTTATTTTAAATCCCAACCGGCATTAAGTCTCTGATTTTCCTTTTAAAGCAATCTATTGATTCTTAGAATTTTGCCAGAGCTCATATCATATGAGCTCTTGGCTCTTCCGATCTCGTCACAAGTGCCATGTGAGCTCTTAGTTCTTTTTTTTTCGCTTTTTTAGCGTTTTGGTTCCCCTTAACATTTCGATAGTCTTATATTTAAAAATAGTTTGAGTTTCAATTTTTATTAATGGAGACAAATTTTTTCATTCGTTATTATTTTATATATTATTTTATTTATTTTAAAGGTTTTAAAATACCCAAAAAATTGGGTTGAAATTGATGTTAGTGAATTAATAAAAGGTTCTTCTTACGTAAAAGTTCATCCCACGTTCAGTATAGCGTATTGTTATTAATTGCTATTACTTATTGAATAAACGCAATTACCGTACTGTGTTGAATGCCGTTTTGACAGCAATAAAAATTTTACAGTTTAAGTCTTGTTTTAAGGCTTAAATCTAGTGATCAAACTTCCTATTATGTTTAGTGGTCGTTTTTCCTTTTGTACCAAATAATACAGTTGAAATTGAAAAAAGACAGTAGGGTTAAAAATCTTGCTACTCCTTTAGCACCAAGAAAGATTCTAACGATGATAAATTCTAAATTGATCCTGATAGATAAATACATCAAGAATTTTCTATCTTAAAAAGGAGGAATTGTAGGCTATTGAGTTCTGAAGCACATAAAATAAAGATCTAATTTAATTGGTTTAATAAGCGCTTTTGAAAGTAACTCAATAATTACAATGAGCTTGCTGAATGTGAGGGTAGTTCTTTTCTGATCCATTGCATATTCTTGTCTAAATGGTCGCAAACCCAGCTTGAAAAACGGCGAATTAGTTAAGCCTATGTTTACAAAAAGAAATGCGTCCCAGGACTTTATGAGTAGTTCTTGGCTTTTTAACTCTTCGTAATATTCAAAGTAATTGCAAGTCTACAACATTCTCACCGCGCAATTTAGTGCTGCTGGTTCCTGTATCTGTCCCCGATCCAGAGTTCTTAATGACTGTTTTAGATTATAGTACTGCATGCTGTCTGTTAAGCTTAGTAGATACATATATACTATATATCTATTGTATTGATAAAGGCTCGGTGGATTCATGCGAGTTTTATTGCAGTCTTGTTTAACGATTTTGTCATTATTTCAACCAGAGATTTTTTCGAGATATCCTCTAAAGCTGTCAGAAAAATCTTAGGATTTCTTATAGCCTTTTACTCCGAAGAAAACCGATGTGAAAACATTCGTATGAAAATTTTCACATCGAACATAGCGCCCAAATCCTTGCATCTGAATGTGGTATCAGATCCATTTAGGAATACATCTCTTAAACTTTGGCTAATCGTAAATAACGAAGCCAAAAGAACGGCCAAATAATTTTTTTAGGCCATCTTCGTTCTGCAGGGTTGTCCTTGTACTAACCTCGGAGACACCCCTTCCCCTATTCAGATCGCGCATATTATACTATTATTAATTCTATTTTATTAGAGAATAAGGTGTAAACGTTTACTGATAGTCGCACAAAGCCTTATGAAATCACTTCAGAACTGTTTAACCATTGCAACTGTATTCTCCCTCCCCGAAAAGAAATAATCCCAACCAGATTTGAAGGTAGTGACCCCGTATCCTCCGCAATTGATTTACTTGTAAGTAGTCTTATGTGAAAAAATGCTTACGAAGAAACATCATCTAGTGACTAGTTACCATGTGGAATGAACTTCCCCCCAGCAGAAATCAAGCCCCAGGGGTTTTGACTGTGTTTATATAAAGAAGAATACTTGCCTAGACGATTGGCCAAAAAGGGCAATTTTCAGCAATCTGTCATCCTTCATCTGCAGAACGTGTCCTAGAACTTTTCTCTTATTATAGCCCTAGAAAGCGGGATTCAACCACACTTTTCGTACAGCCTACTGTTTGAAATACGATCAGTCAGCCGGGTACCCAGAACAATTCGTAGGCAATTTCTCTGGAAAACATCGAGCAAATCTGAACCCGCTTTTCGGAGCGCCCATGCTTCAAAGCCATGTTTGACCACCGTCATCACTGTAGCTTCCAATATTCTAATTTAGGTTTTCAGACTTATCTTCCTGTTCTTGAAGCTTTTTTTTTAACTGTGAACACCCTGAGCCTTGGCAATTCTACTTTTAATATCTTCCCTGGTCCCACCGTCTTTACTAACAATACTACCATGGTAATTGAAGCTGCCCATTTGATCAATCTCTTCGTTACTCAACGTCACCTTACCCAACGTCCTTGCCTTAGTGACTTAGTCAAAACCTCCAAAGTTCATTCATTTTGCTTACGTTTTCATCTAGAATGCTTAAACCAATAGCATAATCTAAGTCCAGGAGAGTCTCAAAGCCCCCCCCCCATTTGATTCTGTGGTCTCCCATTGCCTTTCCTGGGCTCCTTAAGACAAAGTCCATCAAAATTATCCATGTAAAGGGAGATGGAACACAACCCTGCTTAACTCCTGATTTAATACGAAACTAGCTGCTAACCTCATTTCCTACCTTAACTGCAGCAGTGTTATTCTTGTGCATAGTATACTTATATACATTGTATAAAACATGTATGCAATGTTCACATTGCATTAACGTATACATAAATGCATAATGGCGTTTTTAGTAAAAAGGAACCGCTACATGACAATGACTTTTTGTCGGCCTGAAATATTATTCTGCTGCATCAGTGGAACTAGTTATTACTTTCACTGTTCTTCTTCTCTAGAACAGTAACTTCTATTTCCCTCGAGAAATATTCAAGCTGCTTGAACAACTTTCAGTAATGAATCCACAGGACAAGCTAGAACATGGGAAGGTTTTCCCAAGTTCCCACCTCAATTTATCCCCCCCTTCCCCAATAAAAATGGTGACTTAGTTCAGGAACTGTCAGGCTCCGTAAAAAAAACAACTCGGGAATAGGTATTTACCGCACACTAAATGATGGGATGGTGGTCCCTAGTTCTTATATCTGCTTAGTTTCTTTGGGTTTTTTTTCCTGTGGATGTTTTTTCCGTTTATAGGACCGAACAATATGATATAATAGGACTTAATATAATTACAGAATAAAATCATAGCTAGCGTATATAACATGTAGATATTATTTTATTCCAATTCCCAAGACGGATATTATGCAGATATCCCCCCCTCCAAAAAAGAAATCAATGAATAAAAATTACCCGTTGGTAAAAATTGTGGTACCTCATACCGGCGTCGTGTTGGGCCTAATGACGCTGTTGAGTGGTGTCCATCCCGGTAATTATGGTCTAGTAGACGGTAGATTGTTGTATCGGCTTTGGACCATCAATACTCCGACAAAAGACTAACTGTTATGTTATTTAGAAACCAAGGTTTTTTTTCTTGTTGATACATTGATTGCTAATATTTATTAAATATGTATTTCTCTTTTCCCTTTGCCCGCTGCAAAAAGTGTCGGCCAATTTTTATTAAGTCGTCTGGACAATTTCTATAGCGGCATTGGTGACAACAGAATTTGGTGACAATACCATTGCTATTGTCGGCGTTCTTATCGCTAACATTGGTACCTATCCTACGTAAACATGCTGACCAGCAACGTCTTCGAATTTATTAGAGAATACAACATTAGAAATCCCAGTAAAACACGTGGTCCCCATTTTATCTGCCTTCAGGAAGGGAGCAGCTGTTTTTATATGTTCATGGTGTCTAATAATAATCTTCCGGGGAAGTCATTTCCTAGTGAGACAGCAATTGAGTTTTAAATTCTTTAGAAAGTCTGAGAAACATGTCTCTTTCATAACGTCTGGCTGAGAAAATACATGTAGAATGCCTCGATGTCAAGACATTTTCTGCAACTGTATAATGACAATAGGCGTACCCATGAGACATCTATATTTGGAAGTCAAAGGGAGTATGTAAGGAGCTCGGTCTTGTTAGGTAATTTTGTAGTCTGCATTTTTATGAAGGTTTTTTCGACGCAAAGCAATAACAGGTGTAGACATGAAATACAGAATAACTGTATACTAAACATCTACTTCTTTTTTTTCTTTTTTTTTAATTCAATACAAAATATATTTTTACTTAAATCTTCCGGATACTCCCCCTCTCTATTGTGTTTGCGTCCATGGAAAAACTGAAGTTAATTTGTGATAATGACTTTGTTTCTGAGCTATTTAAGATTTTATATAGTCTGAAACAAATAAATGAAGCTCGGCAAGCTTAATTTTGAATTTTTTATGCTGGAGTAAGTGAAATCTAACTCCTCAATTCTAAGGAGATCGTGTATCCTTAAAATTAATTTTCGTAAAAGTTATTTCTGCAACTGTCACTGAAAAGTATCAATCTGTTAAATAGTTTGACGATAAAATTTCGACTCAACCGTACTCCTAAGATCGATCCAGGACCTGGAATAGGATAAAGGTGAGGCTTTGTGAAGGTTTTTTGATCTCTGAGCTGAAACAATGACGGAGACTCCTCCATCCCACTCTGATTAAACAAGTGACTTGGCCCAGCCAGCCGCGTAAGCTAGTAAGGGACTTCTTCTTTTCTTAAAGTCTCAAGAGTTTTTTCTCTTTTTTTGTGAGATTTTACCGATAATTAACCATTAACCTTTACTCAAGGATCAACCCTTAGCTTTACCTTATTTACCGTATACTCAAGATGAGTTAAGACTACCGAATCCAAAACTCTGTCAAATTATTATTTTATTTTATTTTTTTGTAAAAAGTAATGTAATAGCCAAATGTGAAAAGCAAATGTTTAGCAAAAACGGCCTTAAAAAGAAGTTTGTTTATGGGCGTACATAGTTACGACAGAGTATTCATGCAAAAGACAATCATATTGCAATGTAACTAGGCCCCCTCCCCCTTTCAATTTTTATTTTCAAATATTCGGGATGGGACCATATGCGTGATGCAGTGTGAATTTTTTGACCGCTTTTAGTATTTTAATTATTCCTGCTATAAAAAATATATTTGGTATTCATCAATTTGTGTGACTTAAAATTAACACTCATCTTGCAGGATCTCATGGGTTTTCTAGGAAACACCCATTGGCTTGCTGGGTCTCTACTATGCTTGTCATCTATGCTGGAGGGTTTATTGCAGCTTTGTTGCTTGGCGAACCAATGCTTAGCCCCTTGAAAAATACTCAGAGCGTTCTTCTTGCTACAGCTGTGTGGTGCGTAAGCTTTACCACTTATCTAAAATTTCTTAGTAATTATACAGATTTCATTGACCCTTGAAGGGGGGAGGTTGCAATGCCTATCCCCCAGAAAACAAGAAACCACTAGAAAAATTTATAAAAATGGGGAAAATGAGGGATGTTCCTGTTGAAATTTTGGTAAAAACAAAGCTCCTGGTAGCACTCCCCCCCCCCCCTCCTTGGGAAATTTTCTTTCAGGGATCATGTACAGACCCAGTCCTGTTCTAAAAAAGGATAACAACAAAAATGAAATAACAACCAAATTATTGCCTTATAATATTAATGTAATCCTATTTAATATAGCCGTGAAAGCGCTTTGAAATGTGACTTTGTTTTGTTAGCTGAAAGTAGTTTAGAATTTTCTTTTTATTTCAGTCATCTTCTTGTGGAGGGAGGTATATGAAGAGGTCTTTTCATCTCCTTGGACTGGTCTGTAGAACTGCTATGGCGGTTGGTATGAACTATTAAAGATTTCGTAGGTCATTCTAATGATCAGATCTGCCATTTTCTGCATTTCTTACTTTTAAAAATTTTGTCCTGTCACTTTTTTTAACACTAGATCATTTGAGAACAGATACAGATCATTTTTGTCAGATACGGCTAACACGCAAGGGCTTTATTGAAAGCATTTTGTCAGATTACTTATATCTGAATAAAGTTTATAATCAGGGTAAGCTATGAAGTGGTGGGGGGGGGGGGGGGTGATAAAAATTCCACGCGTTACAGTTTGAGGTCCAGTATCAAATATACTTACCCATCTCCCCCCTACCCTCCGAGATCCAAAAGCGCTTTAAGTACCTAAAAAAAGACCTAAAAAAGTGTACTAAGTTGATTTTTTTTTCCGGTTTTATTCCCCTTCTAATGAAAAGTTTTTTTTCTTTGACTCCTTTTCTTCCTCTGGAAATAGCGTCAAATCTTCCTTGATTTTGCAATCGGGTATCAAAAACTGATTGCTAGAAAACAAATTTAGTTTCTAGTTACTCAAATTGGCCCCTAAAAGTAATTCGACGTAAAATGGCTAATATGCTCTGGCTTTTTGTGATATTGGTTTTTTGTGATATTAGGGTTTTCCATATGAGGCAGTAAAACTAATAGTGGAACGGGTGCGATTTGAACCTACGTTATGCTGATAGATAAGTCTCCTAATAAGGCAGTTTTAAAGCATGTCTTCTTATGGCGGACTGCAAATTAGCAATGCCTATCTGCACGTTCGATTTCAGTGGAGAATTGCTACCCAATTCCATATTGGCAGTTTGCAGACCGGGGACTACAGGATCTGCAGATCAGCATACTGTCAGTTTGGCAGAATCTGCCGAATGGAGATGCATTTTTACTCCAAGTTGACTATTTTGTTTTTGTTGATACCTCTTGTTAGGTTGTTCCATTGGTATTTCCGAAACTTTTCGTCTCGGAATTAATCAGTAGGATTTGAATACTTTCGCTGATTCAGCACTGATATTTTTGTTCAAAGACTGTACATTTCTAAACTGCAAATGTAGGTAACGAAAAACTTGTGATTATTCAGATTTCCTGTAAACAGGATGCACAGAGGTCTTTTCTACCTACGGGATCTATGGTAATTGTACCAGAAGTTGATTTGAACTGTATGATCATTAATGTGGGGGTGGGGGGGAGGACGCATCCAGGTCCCTCAAAATAGCGTTTCTTGTTGTCTTTGGTTTTGTCTGATAGATTTTTCCAGTTTTCTCTGCTCGGTAGGAGAAAAAGCTCTTTATGAAGCGTGTGTGACACTGTGACACGTGATCTTCTTAACAAAACGAGTATCTATTTTGTTTGAATGATGGAAATAAAACCCACGAATGGCATTTCTGCGGATCTTTTATTACCTGTCCGAACTAACAAAGATGAAAGCTTGTTTCACTGCTTTGTTATTTTACTTTTTCATGCTAGATATTTTTGTGAATTATGCAAATAAGAAGTGCGATTTTCCTTCTTCGACTTTTGTTTGTGGTGGTGCTATTAGACGGGCTATAGGGCAGGTTCATTCGACCCATCGTGATAGCCCTTGTCCTGTGGTGATACAGTGGGTTTCACCTTGGCTTAGTAATGCGGGACCCAGAGACCGAATCCAGCTTTAGCAACACACTACAGGGACCTTACTAGTCAAGAAGCGCCGTTAATCCGATTACTTTTTTACCAGGATAGGCTGTCACTTTTATAAATGTTATTGTTCAGTACTTTCTTTACTCTTTCATGTTTATGGTATTTTTACAAGTCTTTTGCTGCAGTTTTACTCTGATAACTGAATAAACCGTTTCTGTTTTTAGGTATGTTATTTTTTATTCACCGTTTGATATTGGATACAAATTTGCCAAGTTTTTACCTGTGAAAATCCTTATTGCTGCATTGAAAGAAGTTTATCGGTAAGATGTCTTTCTGCTAATGATTCAAGTTAACGATAATGATTAACGTATATATCAAAACATGGCGACTTCTGTATCCTCACTATAAAAGCTATTAATTTCAAGGCCAATTCCCATAGATATGTGAGATTTTCAAAACAGCAATAAAGTTGAAGTTATTAACCTTATTTTACCTTGGCATCTTTTTATTAACATAATTTTGCTGTAGAGAGGGTTGTAACATAAAGCCCTATTGAAACGTAGTAGTCGGTAAATATTTTCAAAGTAGCTGTAAAATTTCCAAGCAATTTGAATTGAAAGTTAAAAGGCGCTTAAAGTGAAGCAACACTTGCATATCCGAAAAGCGGATCTCTTTAAAAGTAAAAATGAAAGCATATGCGTAACCAAGAGTTGAAGCTCCCGTCCCTCCCCTAGAAATGTCTGACAAGTGTTTATTTAAATTAAACCGTCCGAAAAGGCGGTTAAAAGTCTGAGAAGCGGTTTTTGTTAAAGGTAAAAATCGAAGCATTGCATAACGTTACAAAATAAAGCAATGAGAATCCTTAAGATGTTATTTTATTCCCCAGTTTCTCTTCCTGGTAAATTTCCAGCTAAGAGTCTTTACAGTTATTTTAATATCATTCCGGTTAGACAAATTTTAGCTTTTCAATGTATACTTTTCTGTGTCCGTTTTCTAAAGGATTGGCTACCAGATTGCTTTAAATCATTTTTTCCAGGCCCTCCCTCAGTCCGACCATATAATACTCGTTGTCCTTTAAGTAAGCTTCCCGTGCCTTTCATTGTCTCCGAGCGCCTAAAAATATTATTACAAATTATTGGAACACATATGAATCTTTTTTTGATCCGTGGCTATCGCTATTAATATTAAAAACTAAAATCAAAATTTTTGAGTAGCTCCCGGCCGTTTAGCTATTGGATAAATAATGACAATAATTTCAATGAATGTTTTTGGCATTTATTTTTTGGTGTGGGATAGAGTGAGAAGTGTGATGACATATGTTTCTCCTGGGTTTGTTTGTTTATACCGTTTGTATTGTCGCCCGGCTTACGATCCAGTCTCCTTGCCGGGGATAATATATGAATAGTTTTAAATATGTATAGTCAAAGGATAAAAGAACTTGAACTTAACAGGAGTTGGATCTCCTGTCATTCCCTCAGAAATGCCAGAACGATCCGGAAAAGCCCATAAAGTGGAGCGGTACTTAAAGGCTTGAGAAGCGGTTGTCTTTAAAGGTAAAAATGAAAGTATTTGCATAACCTTTGTGTAACCAGGAGGTGAAGCGCACGTCTCTCCCCAAGAAATGTCTGGAAATTGCTTAAAGGTCTGAGAAGCGGTTGTCTTTAAAGGTAAATATGAAAGCATGTGTAAACAGAAATTGGGGCGTATGTACTTCCCGCAGAAATATATGAAATGGGCTTATTTAAAATGGTCCGACAAGTTGCTTAAAGTGAAGCAGCGCTTAAATAATTCAGAAAGCGGTTTTCTTTAAAGGTAAAAGTGAAAACATCTGTATAACCAGGAGTTGAAGCTCGTGTCTCTGAAGCTGCTGCCCAAACTCCATAACTAAGCCGACATTCATCTTAGGTGAAAAACTTTTTCACCTAAAAAATCCATCTTATGTGTAGTGGAAAAGTTTTGTGGGGGTGGGATACATTCCTTTAAAAAAAAGTGAAAATTTGATCGCTTCTGTGCAGGTTTCAATCATGGTTATGCCTAGAAATTCAGTTGGGAGGAGAGGAAGGGCTAAGATCCGAAATTTCGAGATTCACTTGTTCTTGTTCGATTGGCCAAATTTTCATTATTAATAAAATTATTTTCTATTTATTAAATAAATTATGCTTTATCTTTAAATTGATTGTTTAAATTATTTGACTATTTTAATAATTATTATTTATTTTTTGGTTTTGACCTGTTTCAATTTTATCAATTGATTAATTTCTTACTAATTACCTTCATTTATTAACAGTTCCTCTACTGTATTTTAATAAAAATAAAATATCAAATTACATTATAAACGTTAAATTATTTATTTGAAATTTTTTACCCCTAAAATCTCTGCGTCTTGGTCAAGCTCCTCCTCTGTCCCTCCCCTAAAACAGCATCTCGGGGGGGGGGGGGGTCATTCCGCTCGGTTTTCTCCCAAGCGAGTACGGCCTTGATAATAACATTCTTTCTTAATGTTTTTTTTGCTTTTTTTTAGCAGCGTTTCTCTTTTAGAACCAAGAAAGTATATGACGGCGTGTCTCATGCTGCCAAATTGTTCCCCAACTCCTGGTTGATAATGATAGTCATTGGAGTTGTCAAAGGAAACGGTGGTGGATTCATTAAAATTGCCGAGCGACTCATCAGAGGCGTGTGGACCCCCAATGCTATTGAATTGCTTCAACCCACATTGTAAGTATTCCAAAATAAGAAAATGTTTAAAAAAAATCCTTTTGTGGCATTTTCCAATGTCTTGTTTGTGGTTGCTTCGTCTTGGGTATTAAAAATGTTTGATTTGGCCCTTTTATATTCCCATATCTATGTGGATTTCCTCCCCGAAAATCAATTTGTGAGGAAGTGATAATTAATTGTATTCGTAAGGAGTATAATTTCTCCTGCTTATGAGGACTCTGAGGCGAAGAGACTCCTTAAAATTTGGCTTGGATTGAATTGTTTATTTTCTTTTGTTGCATCTTTAATTTTGTTCTTTGATTCATTAATAATATTATTTTTAGCTATTGATATTCACCATCTCAGCAGGGTGGAAATTTCAAAACTGGACATTCCTTTCGCTGTTGCTTCAGTTGATTGAGTGTAAATAATTATTGTTTTCATAATCTGGCTATTGAAAAACATGACATGGATTTTTTTTGCTAGTTCTTTTTTTTTCTCTGTTTTTTTGTTCAGTGTCTCTTTTTCGTCTCTGCCGTTTGTATTTTTGTATCTTCCTTTCGGTATAGATTAATTGATGATTTTCTAATTTTAGCCCAACGAAGGCTTGCATCGCTGCTGCTATTGTGTTTGTGATTGACAAGAAAACTGACTACATCAGTGCACCGCATGCCCTTGTCTACTTTGGAATTGTTCTTTTCTTCGTTTACTTCAAGGTGATCTTTTAATCTTTTTGTTACATTTTTACAGGATGTAGCTTAAGCATAGAACAGTCGCTCTGTAATATTCGAACCTTTTTCTTTGTTAAGAGGTAAGTGTTCTATTTAGAGAAGAATAGAGTAACTTTTTGTTTACAACAAGACATAAACTCTGTAAGGAAACGAAAACGCAAATTCCTTATGGTATACTTAAGCGCATTACCATATTTAAGTAGGCTACCATAGTGGGTATAATTTGTATTTATTACATTAAAAAAAAATCTTGACGCACTTGCAAGCCGTGTAGAAGCTGATCATGGCACCCACTGATGTCAACAACTCTTCCCGTGCTGTCAAGATCATGAGCAGGGCTCCAGTTGGATTTGACGGTGTTATGTCATATCGCCTTCTGTCTTTGGTTCCTCTTTTTCTGTGGTGCCGTCCTGGCTGAGTGGTTAGCGCGTCGGCGTGGGAATTCTGTGTCCAAGGGGCACGGTTTCAATCCCAGTTGTGACCAGTTATTTAGTTTGGGACGGGGGTCAGTGGCGTGACTCTGTAAGCTCAGCCAGAGTCGACCCGGCTCTAAATAGGTACCTGGAGAAATCTGGGGAAGGTAAGCAGGAAGGGTGTGCGAAAGCACAGGATGGTTGACCCCCAACTCCCCATTGCACTTCCTGGCTGAAGGGCCACAAAACGGAGATCAGCACTGCTGGTTTGGACCTTAAGGGTCTATTGCCGTCTTACCTACTTACTCTCTTTTTCTGTGGGGGCAAGGGGCAGGCAATACAGGCGTCTCTATGCATTGTCAGGTATGTTTGTAGCATGGCTTAACTCTCTTAAATGATTCTTTAATGAGTCTGGAGGGCAAAGGCGTTCCCTCGTCTTCTGCTAGTCAAACGTTCGTGGTAACAAACTGTAAGTAAGGAGCGACCAGGCTCAATAGCAACCCAAACTCTGAAAAACGTATTTTTACACCAGTTGATATACTAAAAGAATCGAATTTTTATGTTAATTTTAAATACTTAAGTTTCATTACGTTTAGTCTTACCCATCCATGGTTACAAGCCTGAGAAAATTTGCCTTATTTTCGAAAAAAGGGAGAAAATCCCTAAAAGTCATAGAATCTTAATGAAAACCACAACATCAGATTCAGCATATCAGAGAACCCTACTGTAGAGGTTTAAAGCTTCCATCTGAAAAGATGTAGAATTTTGTATTTTTTTCAGAAGAGAGATCACGGATTCGTGTTTTTTTTCCAGGGGTTATTGTATTGACCCGTTATTGTATTGACTCGTGGTCCTAGAATATCTAAAAGGGCTCATTCGAGTAGAAATTAAAGGTTTTAGTGTCCTTTTTAAGTGACAAAAAATGGGAGGGGAAGTAGGCCCCATCCCTCGGCCTTTTTTTCTTAAAGTGGTTCGATCAAAACTTTGAGAGCCATTTTGTTCAGCTCAGGTGAAAGTCTGAATAACTGTACCTTTGGAGATATTATGACCCCCCCCCCACAGCTTGTGGGATAAAGTATTTAAGTTACAAAATGTGCCCATTGTTCACAGATAGTATTTGTTATTGGGAAGTGTGCACACATTTTTCGGGAGAGGGGGGCGAATTTTCTGCTGGTGGAATTTTCCATGGGTAGGGAAGTTTTCAGGGTGTGAATTTTTCACGGGAAATTTTTGCACTAGGGGAATTGGCCAGCATTCCTATACGAAATTCTTCTTATGTCTTGCTTTCTCATTGCTGGCTCAATTTTATGTGTAGAGATGTTATGGGTAATTGTCTGGGGAAAATTTTCACAGTGGTTGGATTGTCTAGAGAATGAATTCGTGGGTAGGAGGGATTTATCCGTGGATATGTAGCCAGATTTCCTGGCATTACTTAAAAAACGATCAGAAATTAAATAAAAAAACAAACAAGTTTTTTTCAACTGAAAGTAAGGAGCAACATGAAAACTCAAAACGAACAAAAACTATTACGTATATGAGGGGGGCTGCTCCTCAACACCTCGTTCTTTACGCTAAAATTTGAATTCTGTCCCAATTCTTTAAGAACGACTCCCAAAACAGTGTTCGTTTAGTTAGAACTATATATTATAGAATACTATATATTATACTATATATTATAGAGCTAAATCTTTTTTTAAATGTACAGAAAACTTTAGCGTAAAGAGTGAGGTTTTGAGGAGGAGCAACCTCCCTCACATACGTAATAATTTCTGTTCGTTTTAAGTTTAAATGCTGCTCCTTACTTTCAATTGAAACAACTTGTTTTGTTTTTTTATTTAATAACTTCACTGGATTTTCTGATTAACTACGTCCTAATATATGGCCTATACACCTCTGCTGAAGAGTTTTAAGAGAATGTGCCTGACAAGCATCCATTACCCAGGTTTTGTAACCGTATGGAGATTCGATAGGTCTTCAACATCGTAAACGCAGAGCTTAGCCTGTAAAAGGATCCATATTTTGTCTGTAGAAACATTTTTAAATTTAAACATTAGAAAACATAACTTGGTCCCTTTAAGGGATAGTACATTGAGATCTTCAAGGACTTCCCGGTGAGCATTGATAATCGATCAGGTATTCTGTAAAATGTACTTCTTCTATATTATTCTTGTTATGTGAAACTACGGTATCGTCTATTCCAGGGATACTTTTCGATTTGGTCTTTGACAGTAGAATCAGTGACGATTTGGTCTTTGACACCTTAGCAACACTGACCATTCGTTGGGCTTCCTTGACAAATTCCACTTGGATGTCAACGCCATCGAAACAGTCAAGATATTTGAAGTTAAAAGGGGATTACCACCGCACATCTACTACCAAATGACCTTCAATATCCATTCAGTGATAAAATTGAAAAGGCTGGAAGACGAGATAAGTTTTGGTGCATTCTCTTAATCAATACTATTTTGAGACCTTCTTCATTGATGCTAACGCTGGTTTCTGCTGCAGAATAAGTGGACTTTAGTCGTCTGAACTTCGAAGAGGCTTCACTTCTCATAGCATCCTACACAGTGTATCCATGCACAGACCCGAAAGCTACTTTAAAATCGCTTGAATTTAAAGGGTCTCTTAATAATGACTGTCGGCTGGTATGTCATCATTGGGCTTTTAGGATTTTTTGGGGGATTCGGATTGATTGTAATGCTTCTTCTCAGCTTAGGGAATTGATGTTTCAACTTTCAAGCACTTAAGGATTAGTTGGATTATATGTTTTATTTTGTTTATTGCAGATTTCGAAGGAGCTGTTGGAAGTAGTTACATTAGCATTTTACAGAGGTCTCTTTTCTCGAAAAGAATTCTCACCATTACTGATGAAAGTAGGGCACTTGCTGTTTTTTTTCCAGTTATTCACTGGGGAGCTGGTAAAGCTTCCTGGTGTCATTATGTAAAATTGCCATTTACATAAATAGCTGCATTTGATTAGAATGTTTTTTTTTAGACGTGCCGTTTTATTCATTTAAACCATTTTGACTTTCAATTGGCTGGTCAGCTTCTTAATTTTTAGCTGACCTGTCAAAAGCCCTTGGGGCCTCTGGTGGTTGGCTATCCACCGGAGTTGGCTATTTATCACCGGTGACCCAATTCATCCATTATCTCTTCCTAATTACTTTCAGTTTTAGTCATAGAAGGAATATATTGGTGAATGAACTAAATTATTTTTTTTCTTTTTAATGAGTCCTCGGACAATAAAATAGAAAGCTGACTCGTGTCTCTAAGCTTCCGTAAAAAAAAAGGGAGACATGAAGAATTTCTGAGAAACAAGATCGATCCGATCGAGCTGGAATACTAACATTCCGGTCGAGGATCTGAGGTGGCTTAACCTTATCAGTGTTGTACCTGATCAGATAACGCACCTTGTGAGCAAAATGGTCTTACTAAAATAGCATTAGAGGAACATGAACTTTTTTAGGTCATTTTTACCAAAGTTCAGGGTTGACAATTCAGCAGGGCTTTGATCACTGAAGGTGGAAACCGCGAATATAGTGTCTGATGGCTTACAATACGGACATAAGGGCCTCCTTGATTTGTGTTTTCAAAAGAACTTGCTCTCTAAACATGTAGCGGGGGAGGACAGTTACATAAACTATTTGTTTCTAAGTAGCTCAAGAATGAAGTTTAAAAGGCTGGAAGGGGTGGGGATGTCTTCCTCTATTTATGATTGCTAGTTATAGGCAATCATGTACAGAACTTCTGATTTTTAGTTTATAGTGTACGTACATCCATTGAATTGTGATATTTGAATTAGTCAAATATTCGGAAAGAGGAGGAGAGGGGGCTCTTGACCCGTTCACTCGGGATCTCAATAGTTAAGCAGATTTCCATAAATATCTTATAATTTTTCAGTTTTTTTTTATCTGTTTAGACAACTCCCCCTTCCCCTATTGGAAAAAAGTATAGGTATATGCCTGATCCAACATACTTCCACTGCTGTCTCTTGCTACTATTTTTAATAGTGTAGTTGCACATTGGTTTTTGTGTAAAAATGTGATCATGGCTAATTTCCTTGAAAAGTCAATTTTTAGGGCTAAGACTCCCCTCTTACTTTTTTTTACTGTGCTCTTTGGGCCAATTGAGGCTCTATTATTTTTACTAAGTCATAAAAAGGCAAGAAGATGCTCTTACGAAACGTATTTAAGATATGTATATTTAATGAGGGCTTGTATCTTGGTTCTTCGCACTGCCAATATAATCATTGTAGAGCAAAGGAGAAGTAAAGTGGAGAAATCAAATTTCCTTAGTGCCGATAGTGCCCTCCATAACCCGGAACAATTCACTTTTCCCTTGTCATTTTCCCCCTATACTTCATCTCTGTCCTTCTGCTTCAACAAAATCCCCATAAAGAACTTCTTTTCTCTAAATAATCAATATGTTAAATAATTGAACCTCCTTCCCATTTTTCTTCCGCCTCTCCCTTTTTATCAGAAATTGCTATAATTTTCATTTTGCTAATTCGGGTTTTCTATGTCATGTGTATTATCTGTTTTTACTAATATTTTTTAAGTATTTTTACCATCTATCGAACAAGTGGAATGCGATCATTTTTACGCGGGAAGAGGTTTATGTCGGCTTTGCCTCTCACTAAAACTATCTGTCTTGGCTTTGTTTTTATTTTCAATTAGTCATGACTCTCAACTTTTTCATTAATCGGTTTATTTTAATCCATAAATTTTACTGGTTCTATTTGTTTTTGATATCCTGACTTTCTATGTATCTGATTTTTCTTCTTCTTCTTTCTTAACCAAATACGTCTTCTTTATTTACTTGTTTTTTTTTGTGTGTGTGTTTGACTTTCAGTTTAAACATCATATGAGAGATTATTTCATATCGTTCTTGTGATAGTCATTTTTTGGAAACAAATCCTATCTTACATGACAACCATATACTTCAAAAATATGAAGTCTCTTAAATTTGCAACTTTGGGTGAGCTAGTCTTTCGATTCCAATAGGTAAATTAATCAACCTTTTTTGTACAAATTTCAGCTATCATCTCTTCTTCTTGGAATCCATGACCCATTCTTGCCATTTGAAAACCTGTTCTGTGCCGTTTTTATGGGCGGTATTTTTGATGCTATGCAACGCGCCGTAAGTGGAAAAGTAGCTGCCACGGCTGACAAAAACGCTGCTGAAAAGAATGGAAAAGCCGAATTGTCAAAGAAAAATGAATGAAATGTGTCTTAGAGTATGAAAGTGCCATGAACCTTTTTATTGTTAATTCACTCAAAAGTTCTGTATTTTAGTTTGTTTGGGACTAGTTGGCATGTTTCATTTTTGTTGTTTGACCCTGTATATTTTCTTTACCACTTGTGTTACATGTGCAATAAGGGTGTGAATTGTGTTGTTTCATTGCCAATTTAATACGAATTTACTGAATTCGATTGTGACGCCATGAAATGCTATTCTTTTCTTCGTCTTGTTTTCATGTTTGCCGTTAATGCTGATGGCAATATCAACTGAGTTTTTGTCATTACAAATCAAGAAAGGTCGCAGAGAACGTCTTACATGAATATATATATATATATATATATATATATATATATATATATATATATATATATATATATATATATATATATATATATATGTATATGTATATATACAAGCATGTCTATATATGCTTCAGTTGTATTGAATGATATACAGCAGCGGCTCAATTATTCTTTAGAATTAATTTCTTTTGATTTTGGCTTTAGAAGGGAATTTAGATTTGAGTTTGAATGATCTCCTAAGGCTTTTATGTGAAGGATAGCTTGAAAGCCCTAACCTATGGACATAGCTATAAATTAATCTACTATTTCTTGAAAATGTTCATGGTTAAACTAGCATTTTTTTTCTTGGGGGGGGGGGTCTTTCTTTCAGTAGTTTACATAGTCAACTAGAATTATATTCATTTACTTGTCGTTGCAACTTACAAGTTTAATTAGCATTTTTTTTTCTTTGCCAAAAGTTATTCAGTTTAAAAAACTCCACACTTATCCGTTTGTTTGATAATTTTTCCTACATAGCATCAACAGTCATATCAAAGGACATCTTTTTTTTCTAAACAACAGCATCAGTCTAAGATAAAACAATCCCGTGTGAATATAACACCATCTAAAATTGCTCACGGATTTAATATACGAACATTGGCTATTGCATTCGTTTTTTTATTCTGCATGAGCCTGAAGCGAATTTGATTCATGAATATTGCCTATCGAATAATTTTTTTTTCTATGAGAACAGACGACTTCAAAAAGCGATTACAGCAATCATGTAATAATGCAACAGAGATATTTACTCATGTCTTGCCACTATTGATTTACTTTTAGAAGTCGCAGTACTAAAACTTTCGTTTCCTGCTCTACAAGTTTGCCCTAGTCGATAAATTTTCGTTTTCTTGATACTCAAGTTTTACCATAGAAGTAATTACGTATTTTCAAAACTAGTCATACACCGTCTATGTTGGTGCACCTAAAGATTTGAATAAAATGTTCAAACTTTCGTTTTCCTTTTTTCCTTTTCTTGGGATTTCTCCCCGCTAGTTTTTTGTGCTATTTCATTTTTTAGCCTTTTATGTTTTATACATAGAAGGATGCTGGCAGGATATTTTTCCGATCAGTTATTGTTGATTCTTGGCTTGAGGACTATATATACGCCATGGTATCCATCATTAAAAAGAAGTAAGCCAAAGAAATTTTGCCCAAAAATTACTACAAGATTCCAGATCCAAAACTAGGTACGCAACTAGAGGATGCAGCTTCTTTCAAATACTGTATTTTGGATTATAATATTGACGTAATTGGAAACTATCCTTGCCATGAATGAATATGCAGTTTAATTGATGATAAAAACTTGATATTTACTTTTTGGGGGTCAGAAGCGTTCACAGAGTTGTAGGAACTTGGAAATTTTACTATTTAAGTGTAATTTTTATAATTTTTTGTATACTTATCAATCGATATAGAATATAAAGAAAAAGAAAATGTTTGCTGACTTTTACGGCTGACATGTATCCAGAGTTATAACTCTTTGAAAGTTTCATAAAATTGCAATAACCCGTTTTGAATTAAATTTTTGTTCTAAAAACAACACACACGCCTAAACAACGTAGTAAATAATAGATTACTTCATAGAAATGCTGAAAAAATGATATTTTTTCAAATGACTGTAACTCTTGAAAGTTTAAGTGCCTTCACAGTTGCAAGTTTTGTTGTGCTATATTTATGCTCCCTCAAGGTTTTAATCAAACAATTTGTGGTAACGAAAAGGAGCGACCCAGTTCAATAGTCACTGAGATGCTAAGATGGAATTTTGACATCAATAGACATATCAGAAGAAACGGCTTATTATTCTGATTTCAAATATATAAGTTTCATTAAGTCTAGTCTTACCTATAAAAGGCTATGAGCCTGAGGGAAATTTGCCTGATTTTTTAAAAAAGGGGGAAATATCTCCTAAAAGTCAAAGAATTCTAATGAAAATCATACCGTCAGATTCAGCCTACCAGAGAACCCTACTGTGGAGGTTCTATGAGCAAAAATGTGGAAGTTTGTGTTTTTGCCAGAAGAAAGGTCACAGATGCGTGTATATTTGTTCGTTTTTTTTCCAGGGGTGATCGTATCGACACAGTGGTCCTAGAATGTTGGGAGAGCGATCATTCGAACAAAAATTAAATGTTCTAGTGTCCTTTTTAAGCGACCAAAAATATTGGAGGGCATCAAGTCCCCTCCCACGTCTTTTTCTCAAAATCAGCTAATCATTTTTTTTCTCAACTCGGCCGATCAAAATTTCGAGATAGCCACTTCGTTCGGCATAGTTTAAAGGCCGAATAACTATATCTTTGGATATATCATGTCCCCCCCCCCACAGCCCCTAGGAAATGGTCTTTAATTTACAAAATTTGCCCATTGTTTACGTATAGTATTTGTTATTGGGAAGTATGCATACATTTTTCGGGTGGTGGGGGGGTGAATTTTCTGCTGGTGGGATTATCCATGGGAATAATTTCCTATGAGGAGGGAAGTTTCCAGAGGGTAAATTTTTCAGGGGAAATTTTATGATAGGTGAGTTTGCCAGAATTCCTGTACAAAATTATTACTACATATTGCTTTCTCTTTGCCGACTCAATTTTACGCTTGGATATTTTAAGGGTACTTGTCCGGGGTAAATTTTCACCAGGATTGAATTGTCTAGAGCAGTGGTTCTCAAACTTATTTCGAAGTTTTACCCCTTTGTAACCCACAAAGCATTTTAGGTACCCCTTCTCAGTTACCGGTACTAAGTAAACTATTGCTAAAATATAAATAAAATTGCCAGTCCTAGAGTTAAAGGGTTGTTTTTTTTTTGTTGGCCGGCCACGTACCCTCTAAAACTTTTTGCGTACCCCTATGGGACACTCTTACCACAGTTTGAGAAACACTGGTCTAGAGAATAAATCCATAGGGAGGAGGGATTTTTTTGTGGAGGTATAGCCAGATTTTATGACATTATTTAAAAAACGATCAGAAATTAAATAAAAAAACAAGTTTTTCGCTGAAAGTAAGGAGCAACATTAAAATTTCAAACGACTAAAAATTGTTATGTATATGAGCGGGGTCGCTCCTCCTCAACACCATGCTCTTTATGTTAAAGTTTGAATTATGTTTCAATTCTTTAAGAACGAATCCTGGAACAGTGTTTGTTTAATTAGAACAATAAGAGGCATTTTTTAAGTACTAAAAAACTTTAGCGTAAAGAGTGAGGTGTTGAGGAGAAGCAACCCTCCTCATATGAATAATAATTTCTGTTCGTTTTAAGTTTTAACGATGCTCCTTACTTTTAGTTGAAAAATGTGTTTTAATTTAATATTTCAATCAAAGACAAAAATTTTGCCGTAGCTGAGATTCAGTTTTATCCATGTACAGACTTGAATTTTTAAATTTTGGTCAAAAACCGCTGAAAAAAGGATAAGTTTTACACTTCCTGGTAAGTTCAGATCCTTCCTCAAGAAAAAGTAAGTAATATCATAATTCTGGCTTTGTGAATGGATGTACCTGAGACTAATTAATCCACTCATGTAAGTGTCTTCCCCTCTCGGTATAAGTAACGGCTGCAGATTTATCGTAGAATTGCTTGTTTTGGAGGGAACGCATACCTTTAATACGTTCAAGCCCAAAAACTTTTGAGAGTATTTTCGTTTCAGTTTTTGACGATCAGTTGGTACAAAAATCATTTTCAGTCTAAATATTTGTCATTTTTTTTTTTTGTAATACTACTAACAAATTCTTCCTATACTGTCGTAGGAAGCACTAAACATTTACCTTGGGAAAGTTGAACTTTAAGTTACGACTATTTTAACGAAGCTATTCACATGATCTGTTTAAAGAGCCTCTTCTTTGCTTATAAAACAGTTTATTAAAGAAAGTTGTATGAGCGCTTTTACGGTCGCAAATGCAGATAATAGTGTCTTTCTTCGACGACATCGGAGCATGCAACTCTGGAGTGTAACTTTTTTTATATTATTTTAGAAGTTGGGCTTTCAAAGTATATAATAAAATGCGTTTTCACTTGCAAAACTGCCTTTACTTCCTTTCAGACAAGTACCGGTTGGATAGCTTTTGTACTTAAAGTAATCTGGATATAGATGAGCAGTCAAAGTTACTCTGCTTCTTCTGCTGAGATCTGGCCAAACATGGATTACTTATAAAAGCGTAATTCATATCAAATATGAAACCTGGTAAAATGCTGCGTCTGATTAAACAAATTTCTCTGAAAGCAGTTGTTCTATCAGTCACAGTGACTTGGAGCTGATGATGACCGTTTCAGAAATGTTTGAAATCTTGAAAAAATACAATCTGTAATCAACGAGGAAAAACAACTGCTCTTTCTACATTCTGTATACTGCATTCAAAAATAAGCTTAAAAGCCGTGTTTGGAAGCATTATTACTGTAAAGAACACCAGTGGTGCCAGTTCAAGATAAGAGAGGAAGGGAGCAAAATTTATTTGTCAAAATCTGAGGGGGGGGAGTAATTTTGTGGTTTTCTAACTTATTTACATCGACTTGCACTTTTTTTGCATAAATGTCTCAGCCTCTTTTCGACCTAAAAAAGTAAAAAAAAAACACATACTATTTTGCACGAATTGATAGCACAGCGGTAAGAAAACTTGCTTGTGGTAACTTGGGTTTGAATCTTTTGTAGAACAAATTTTTGTCTCAGAGAATACTAAAAACTTTTTAGTTTAAAAGAAGATTAAAAATTTAATTATAATTAGCCATTTCAAACACGTTTCCAAAAATGCACAAAAAAATAGAAAATAAGTTTGCTTCTCAACAGATGAAAGTCTGTTTCTCAAAAAATGAAACAATTCATCATGCATTATTTGTATGCCACGCTCTGAGTGAGGGCACTATTTCTCTGAAGTGTTTCTGCTCCTTCGATAATATTCCAAATACATATACAGCTATCCTGAATTCTAACCTGGGTTGGGATATTGATCATAAGATTTTTAAGACCTCTGTTGATATCTTAAAGAAGAGAAACATTTTTTAGTCATTATTAAAGAATGAAGAAGTCAATTTAAAAGGAAATGATTCACGTGTAGGCTTTAATTGTGCAGGAAAGAGCGGGAGTAACTAGGAAGAGCCGTATTGGTACAGGCCGGCTTAGTGGCCTTAAACTGATGGGGAAAGGTAGCTCAGGTACCTTTACAGTGTGTATTCATTATTTGCTGACTGGAGGAGAATAGTGCTTCCAGTGGTTAGTCTATCCGATGAAGGAGTCAAAGAGGTGAAGGTACTTGATGATAGTCCACATACCTCTCTATAATTTTTGGAACTGGAAATAATATTTATCTCTAGAATCTATGAATACAAATAAAAAAAGTATGAAAACGGAAATTTCGCATCGACCATGTTGATTTTAATTTTTGTTCAAACAATTTTGTCGATTTTAGTTCAAAGAATACTTGCATGATGCTGGCTCAAACAAGGTTCAAAAATTCTCTCTTTGTGCCACTTCAGTTCTCTAATCTAATCAGTTCTCTAGAATATTATTACATAATTCCAATTCAACTAAGAAACAAAAGATCTATCTGCTTAAATTTACTGAGGAAGATCAGAGAGGCATTGGAGAGGCCCTTGGCCAATTTTGTGCTTCCTACTGATCTTATTTAAAAATTATCGTATGATTTCAGTTTGAATAGCCTGAAGCATGCCTATTTTTTTTGCTAAATAACTGACACGAGGTTTTGGTTGATAGTAAAGAAACTTCAAACCAAATTTTGTCCTTTAGCCATAGAGATTGCAAATCCCTCAAAATGTCTTAAACTCCATCAATTGAAGGATTACATAGTTTTTCAAAGCTTTCTATTTCTAGAAAATGCTTTAATCCAGCATTATCTGAGTCATCAATTTGTAAATCGTAATATGATTATTGTACCTTAATGTGTCATTGTCCTTTTCTTGGTTTTATTAACAAATTTATTTTTTATATATTAGATAATTTGCTTCGTTAGTCGCATTAGAATTTATGTTTAATCTGAACAGATTTACATTAATTTTCTTTACATTTCTTGATTTTTCTGTAAAGTTGTAAATATATCTCTGACAATTAGAAGATTATACGTAACTACCTCTTATATTATACGTGACTACATCTTATACAATTGAAACGTGTCACGTAAAGCTATAAAAAGAACACACAGTGATAGTCTAATAGTTAGAACAATGCTTATTCCGTAGTGGTAGTACGGACGCTTCAAATTTGTGCATCACTAATTTTTCAAATATTAGGATCACGAGGTTTAATCGAACACTAAAATCAAGCTTCCTCCGAAATTTGGATTGCAAAAGTTTTATTTTTTTGCATAAAGCTGTATTAAAAAATGATATTGGAGAGCTGAAATACCATTTAAATAATGGTATAAACCCTAATGTAAGATGTTTAATTCTATTACACTCCTTTGCATTATGCTACCTGAATAAGTGAACCAGGTCCTTATTAGTTTTAAGTAGTTAGCATTATTAGCAAAAAAATGCTGGGATAGAACGCCTTTATACCATACTTCTGAGAATGGAAAGCTAGATATTTTTCACCTACTCATTTCAAATTATGCCAATATAGATGCGGAAAAATCGTCGCAGTAGAACGACTTTACACCATAAAGCCGAGAACGGAAAGCTAGATATTTTTCACCTACTCATTTCAGATTGTGCCTATATAGATGCAAAAGTTTAGAGAAAACGCCTTTACACCAATACTGCTGAAAAGGAAAGGCAAAAATCATAGCGATTTGTATGCTGATTTAATGTTTTTTTTTTCAATAACCTAGTGAATTTTATTTTCACCGGTTTTTTTTTAATTTTATTGGCAACGCTTATTACACTCAGGACACCCGGCAAATGGTAGAATGGATGGTTTTTGCTAGGATCTTGCATAAAAAATTAAAAAAGAGGAACGTTTTGATCTATTTACATATTTAAAGAGTTGTTCCTAATAATTCGCATAGGTGTACCTTGGCATATCCTACCAGGCTAACATGGTTACTGTTATAACAAGTTGTATTTTGAGTTGGCCTAACACTTTGCCCCTTATGCTTTTGGTTCTAGGCTAGTTTAAATGTTTTAATTTTTACATAGGCTGATCCAACTAGGATGAAGTGAATTTATCAATTGATGTTTGTAAAATTCTTGTTTAGCTACTTTTCAGTATCTAGGGAAGGGGTTAGGTTAAAACATGAAACTTCCACTAATGAACCTAGGGTCAAAACCATACACTAGGAAGGTACTGCCAAGTTTCCAAATTTTCTGGTACTGCTGAACTTCCTGTACTGTTGTGCTATCTCAAAATTAAATAATTGGTTGAGGGGGGAAGTTGTATTTTGAGCCCTTGAAGGGGCTCAAAACAGCCCAATGTAGCCAACAGTTTAAAATTTGGAAAAAGACCTCTTTGGGAAAGACCACTTTTCTTTGGCAATCTGGAAAAATAGAGATGTTTTTCAGATCACCCTATTTTATTACACAATGATGCAATGTGGGGTAGTAGCAAAACCCCTGCCTTTTATCTGCCTTCTTTGTGAAATTTTTATCTGCCTTCTTGGTGAAATTTGTCAGAGTAAATAATGATCTTTTCTTCACAAGCAATTGAAATGAAAAAATATATTTAATATTTGTGATTTAGCCTATAATAAACATCAAGCAATAAAAGTTATATTTTTAGAATTATAAGAAAATCAGCTTTTTGTTAATATGTGATTTAAAAAAGGCAAGAAATTTCTGTAAACAGTGGAAAAGTAATTAAAGCATTACAAGATATAATGAACATACCAAAAGCAAAACACAAGGATATGCACATGGAGCATTGGTCAAACTTTGACTCCAAGGGGAAAATAAGGCAAGAAATTTCTAAATACAGTGGAAAAGTAATTAGAATTCAAAGAGAAGGAGCCCCACAAGATCCTTTCAAAGCAAGTGTATACAGGGTAGTGAAAAAATATGGTTACAATACAAGGTTGAGGTGAATACAAAACTTGAGAAGGACCAGCAAGACTTGGCAGTGTGCCCAGAATTTCTTATGTAGGACAGGAGCAATTTTGGAAACAGTGGGATAGTTCATTCAAGTTGAGACATTTCAATCAGATTTATCAAGATTTGTCAATAACTTGGACAATCTTGTTTTGACAGCCAAGCTCAGAGTCAAGCTGAGATGTCAATTTATCACTTCTATAGACAACATTTTAGAATCCTGCTTGAAAGGTTGACTGCAATGATGTGAGATAATCTCAGAGTTTTCCTTATCAATTTTCAGCCATTTAGCTCCTTACATCAGCCTCCTTTAAAATTGGGTTTCAGTTGCAGAAGTTTTGTTTCAGTTTTAACATGGTGTTATTTGTTTCAGAAAAGTCTCACATGAAGAAAATTTCTGGCAACATAAGCTTAAGCAAGCTATTGCCTTTACAAATTGGCTGCAACAGCTATTGCAGTTGCTGGTGCCAAAAAAACATTTAAGAAGCTTAAGTTTGTTAAGAATTTGTTGAGAACTACTATGGTTGATTCTTAACTAGAGTTAAGCAAGATTGTCCAGTGGTGGTCCACTTTGAAGAACAGGCAAATACAAATATAGCTGTCCTTAGTTATGCATTTAAACATGATGTATTCTGTTTTAGCTTCTCGTTTGAGTCCAAAGATAAGTACAAATGATAATAGATTAATGTACTGTAAATTTTTGCAAGATGTATAATGTGATCTAGGAGTCATTAAGTACTCATTGTTTTTTACTTAAATATCAAGTAATAAGTACTTTGCAAATTCTTATTTAAGTATCAAATATCAAGTACTTGCCAAAATTGTACTTAAGTATTACTTCAAGTATATATTCTATATATATATATATATATATATATATATATATATATATATATATATATATATATATATATATATATATATATATATATATATATATATATATATATATGTATATATTTCTGATATCAAGCCCATGCTACCTTTTTTAAAAGCCATTCTGAAGGCTTCTTAGCCCCTTCCCTTGCCTATAGAATGTCCCCTGTCATTCCTCTCTTGGAAATCTTAATCAAAAACCAGAATTTCCGTTATATTGTTTTTAACCATTTCCCTTGTTTGGCTGGTACACACCCAATGAAGTCCAAGAAAAATCTTAACCAATTTTCAACACAATGGCTTGAAAGGAAAAGACTATCAAAACAATTAAGTGCAGTCACGAAACTCTTGATTGGATCAGACATATCACACAACAGGATTAACACAGTGCACATAGAGTTGAACTTCTGACAATTAGTGTTCAATCAAATCTGGCACGTTTGAAAAAATACTGGGTTATTCTGAAACATATGGGAATGATGGAAAAATTATTGAAAGTATTGTTTTCCATTGTTTGGCTGGTACAAACCCAACAAAGTCCAAAAAATAATCTGAACCAATTTTGAACACAATGACTTGAAAGTAAAAGACTTTCAAAACAATTAAGTGCAGTCAAAAAACTCCTGATTAGATCAGACAGAGCACATGACAGGATTAACACAGTGCACGTAGGGTTGAAGGTCTGGTGATTAGTGTTCAATCAAATCTGGCACACTTGAAAAAATACATGGTTATTCTGAAACATGTGGGAATGATAAAAAAAAAATATTGAAAATATTTTTTTTTCCTTGCTTGGCTGGTAGACACCCAACAAACTCCAAAAAATAATCTCAACCATTTTTCAACAGAATGGCTTGAAAGGAAAAGACCATCAAATCAATTAAGTGCAGTTGAAAAACTTCTGATTGGATCAGACAGATCACATGACAGGATTAATACAGTGCACATAGAGTTGAATTTCTGGCGATTAGTATTTAGTCAAATCTGGGACGTTTGAAAAAATACAGGGTTATTCTGAAACCTGTCGGAATGGTGGAAAAAATATTGAAAATAGAAAAAAAGCTCAAATTTAAAAGTAAGGAGCCAAGTGAGTCAGTTGCAGATTTTTTTAAAAAGAGAAATCAAAGCTCAACAAAAAGGAGCAGCAAAAATCTACACTGTTGGCAGCTAGCTGAAGGTTGCTGGCTCTCAGCGTGCTGAAAGAAAAGAAGAGTATGAAAATGAAGTCTTGATTCAAACTTTGATGACATGTCTTGCCCTCAGCACCTTTATAAAGAAACTGCCTCAAGTTTTAAAGTTAAATTTCAGACATGCTATGAAACTATATGACATCTATATCCTTTGGCTGGTTTTCACTCAAGCAAGCTGCATGTTGTGTAGTCAATTCAGATGGTCGGTAAAACTCCCTACTAACATATATTATAAAATCACGGGCCTGCAGCAAGCCCGCTGATTCAGACGCATTCCATACGGCTGGTCAAACTGCAGAATGAACTTTACCATCCGTAAAAGTATAAAAAAACACAAAGTAAGGAGTATTATAAATAAACAAAAACAATAAATATCAAGAAAAAATTCAAACTAACAAAAAACAACGTGGACTAACTAACCAGTATGAATATGGAAAAAAGGCTGCATAGGGTTGTAAACATGGATAAAGTAGATAGTTTTTTACATAAATCATCATTGGAAAACCAAATCCAAGAAGGCATATCTATTAAACCGAATCGAGCAATTATTTTTCTGTTTTGGTGCCATCTAGGAAGCCGGAGGAGGAATTTGTAATATCTGAAATAAGCCGCACGTAGAGTATGACGATTTTTCTTACGAAACAGATGAGCCATGCCTGATAAAAACAAAAGCACAGGGGCGCAATAAGCGTTATAAATCATGCACAAACCGTTGTGGTTGTAACGGCTTTTGTTTGGGGATATTTTTTCGTAAAGGACGTGTAGGTTTTTCACGGCTTGATTCACTAAAGATGAAAAGGTAGTGGAAAGTGTTGGACCAAAACACAGATCAAGCTAACTAACTAAAGAAGAACATGGCAGAATTACTGTCCCAGCAACAAATGGAGCGACCGCATAAGGGCTATTAAAACAAATAAACTTGCATTTAGACTCATTAACTGACAGTCCAATCTTAGATAGTTCATTGGTTAATATGGTAAAATTGGAAAGCAATCCACGGCGAGTCTGGGCAACAAGAAGAACGTCGTCTGCATATGCAAAAGAAGACACACCAATATTATAGTAAAAAACAGAACTTTTAAGAGGACGCAGGCACGACGCAAGCACACATTTAAATATACTAGAACACAAGATATACTAGCAGAAGTTGCAACCTATCGACTTTAATCAGTAGTTTTCACACCATGAAGTGGCAAAAACCATGAGATTAAGTCGAAAATCTTCTGACAAAAAAGGAATAAAACAAGAGCTAAGAGCTCATATGACACTTGTGAAGAGGTCAGAAGAGCCAAGAGCTTATATGGCATGAGCTCTAGCAAAATTATAAGAATCAATAGATTAATTTAAAAGAAAAATCAGAGGCTTAATGCCGGTCGGCATTTAAAATAAGAGCTCTGAGACAAAAGGCCCTTTTTAAATATCAAAATTCATTAAGATCCGATCACCCACTCGCAAATTGAAAGTACCTCGTTTTTCTAATTTTTCTTCTCCCTTCACCCTCCCCAGATTGTTGAATTGGTGAAATAAACTTTATCAAGTCAATTTGTGCAGGTCCCTGACACGCCTACAAATTTTCATTGTCTGAGCACGTCCAGAAGTACCAAACTCGCCAAAGAACTGGACCCCCCTGACTACCCCAAAGAGAGTGAATCCAGTCCGGTTTCGTCAATCACGTATATACGACATCTGCTTATTCTACCCACCAAGTTTCATCCCAATCTTTCCACTCTAATCGTTTTCCAAGATTTCCGATTTCCCCCTCCAACTCTCCCCCAATGTCACCAGAACTGGTCAGGGTTTAATATAAGAGATCTGAGACATGAGTTCCTTCTTAATATCAAATTTGAAAATACCTCACAAATGGTCACCCGCTCTTAAGTTAAAAATACCTCAATTTTTGTAATTTTTCCGAATTAACACCCCCTCCAACTCCCCCCAAGAGAGCGAATCCATTTCGGTTATGTCAATCGCGTATTTAGGACTTGTGCTTATTCTTCCCACCAAGTTTCATCCTGATCACTCCACTCTTGCGTTTTCCAAGATTTCAGGTCCACCCGCCCTAAATCCCCCCAATAAAACTGGATCCGGTCGGGATTTAAAAGATGAGATCTGAGTTACGAGGTCCTTCTAAATATGGAATTTCATCCAATGAAATTCAAGATCCAATCACTCCTTCGTAAGTTAAAAATACCTCATTTTTTCTAAAATTTTCAGAATTAACCCTCCCCCAACTCCCCAAAAGAGAGTGATTTCATTTTGTTTATGTCAATCTTGTATCTAGGACTTGTGCTTACTTTTCCCACTAAGTTTCATCCCGATCCCTCCATTCTAAGCATTTTCCAAGATTTTAGGTTTCCCCCTCTAATGTCAACTGATCCAGATGACCAAAGAAACGTACATTAAATCAAATTGCATTTTATTTTAATATTTTCTTTTGTTACTTAAAAAAGACAGTAGATTTATCAATGTTCTTTGTAATGAGCCCTGAATAATCTCTCCATGATGTTTTATGATCATTGCTACCCTTCTAAAATGGTGATTCACCTTGTTGTTTAAGATCAATATGAGTCAGGGGATGTATATATTCTCTATGATGTTTTTAGCTATGAAGATTCCAGTAGTATGGTTTTCATTTTGACCTGACACCATTTTTAAGGCTTGTTTTGAAAATTTCTATAAATTTGTTTTTGAAATACATTTTTACCATAAATAAAATTACCAAAACATAAATAAAAGTTAATGTTCCAGAATCAGCTTCAAACTCGGGATTTTTCCTAACTTGAAAGTTTTTTCAAATCGCGTTTAAAATTTTTGGTGACATCGGAGTGGGCTTTGTTCTTTATTAGGTTGCCATGCATTTGGCAAGCATGATAGTAGGAAAAGAAGTTATGGTCCCGGGGAAACTTCTATAAAGCAACCAATTTTCCCTAGTTGGTGTACTGCAATAAAGTATGGCCTTATTGGGTCATGGAATTGAATTATGGTTTTCCCTACTTTATTATATGGTTTACTTGTGGCGTGTGTTTTTGAAATTCTTGGATCTTCAGTCATGTTGTAAAATCTTTAAATATCCAGGTTTCAACTGCTTATAAAGCAGGTTTGTGTTTTTTTCAGCTACTTTTAAAATATGTCACTATTTCCAAGGTATTTTCCATAAGAGATATTTCCTCTATTTGTTGAATCATCTAGGGGGTTTATGGTGACTTTTACCCCCATGTCACAATTCTTGTACTTGAATTGAAAGATGTCACTGAATCAAACTAAATTTAAAATATGATAGAACATCACTATTATAGCAGTGATGAAGCTCTGTACACAACAAAGAAATTGGGAAGAAACGAGATGTTTACAATAAACCTAACAAGTCTATGAAAACAGTCTGGGCAAAGAGTCAGAAGCAATTCTTTGGAGCAAATGGGTGGGTATGTCTGACCCTCTTGAGCACTGTCCCCTTACTCCAACCTCCGATTATTCAGATTGGCATGCATAAACTTAATATTGCATTTCTTTGGGGGCCTTCTATATAAGACTGTTGTTTTGTGATGTTAGATTGTCCCTTTAACATATGATTTAAAGTTTTAGCTTTTTTAAAAAAGGTTTCGTTTTGCCATATAAACAGTCTGTGCGGAGGCCATGCCCTTTTAATCTACTTTATGTGTCAGCATGGAGTTTCACATTTCTTTTATCTTTATTTAGTTGTAATTAATGTTAGTGGGAGAGGGGTTTAGCAGGTAGTGTGTATGCAATCAGAAAATTTAGAGGTCCTAGAAGTGACAAGTTTTTTTTTAAGGAAAGGCTTTCGGGTCTGTTGGCTACCGCCTTAAATACTGAATTCAGGATTTTACGTGTTAGAATTCAAGAAGCCACAAAACTGAGTTCAGAGTATCTTGGACTAAATGAAATTGGAAGGGATAAATACTGTTGGAAGCCACTAAACTGAGCTAAAGGATCCAAACAAAGCTGGGACGGTAAAAAAAAAGGACTAGAAGAAGTCAAAGAGACTAAAGGGGAGGTCTATTAAATTTACCAGGGTCTAAACGAAGCTCAGAGCAACTAAAGGAACTTCAAAAGAAAAAAAAATCAGACATGTTTAAAGAAATACAGAAGAAACTAAATTAATTGGGTAAAAATTATAAAAATAGTTCTATATTCAAGGACAAAGACTTAACTCAGTTCAAAGGAACGATACAGAGTTGGGAGGGTCAAAACGAAGCAAAGAAATGCTTTTGAATAAACTTACTGATACTAAAAGAAGAGTAAAAAGTTTCAGAGAATTAAGAAATTTGGGAGAACTATGAAATTTGTCTGAGTCTAAAGGAAGCTAAGAGAAATTAAAAAAAAAAACTCGGAAGGGAAAATGAAAATCAGAAGGGGTTAAGGAAACTAAGAAGTAACTCAAACAAGTCGGTAAAAACTATGAATATTGAAAGGTTTTCCAGTAAGTCAACAAGACAAATAAAATTAGGAAGACAGGCCCCCTCCTCCACGCCGTTACATCTGGGTTCGAACTGTGGGTGCCTTACTAGCAAGCTGAGATTAAACCCACCGGGCGTTCGTACAGCTTTCTCTTTGAATTTCATTGTTAAAAACCTTTACCATGGTAAAAATTTCTAAATTTTCACTATTTCATTTTTGCAAGAAAAGACTTCGTTCTTTTTTTCAAATATTAGTGTTTTGCTCATCCTAACAAGAAAGGTAATACACCTAGAACAGACAATACAGGTTATAATTGCAGAATTTTGGAGTTCTAACTTTACAGCTTTTTTAATCATTTAGATGCAGGTTGACTGCAAGGTAATTTAGGTTGACTGCCTTGTTAATTTATTTGTTTGAATTTCAAATTTAAATAATTAAAATCTATGAACTTCCGCTTTTTAACTTTATTTCTAGAAAATAATGCCATTAGCCTTAATTCCTGCGCGGGTAAATACGTCCATCTAACCCTTACAATTTTAGCCAAAAACACTTATTTCCATTCTTTGTTTTATTTTTAAGGATTAAAGTTTTAGTTTTAAAATTGTAGTTTTTAGAAGTTAAGATTTATGTTGGGAAGTTTCAGTTTTAAAGTTTTAATTTTAAAATTCACTTTCAAATTTTTAGTTATTAATTTTAGTTTTAAAGATTAGTTTTAAAGTTATATTTCTAAAATTTAGATTTTAATATTTGGAAGTATTAGTTTCTAATACCAAAAAGTGAAAAATAGAAATATCTGAACTGTAACTATTCTTGTCTTAAGAATTGAGTGGAATAACTTATTCATCCTTTTTTTAAGATCAATCATGTCAGGAGTCATTATCGAATACAAAGGAGAGAGAAGATGTCTAGAACTGTCATCGGATGGTGCAAAATATTCTCGCAATTGTGCTCCTCGTCCCAATCTGTTTCAGTTTTTTGTTGATATTTTTTTGCCAGAAGGTTTTCCAGAATCAGTCAGTAAAGACTATGTGCAGTACCAAATATGGGATAGTTTTCAAGCTTTATTTAGCAGCTTAAATGGGGCGTTGGCAACAAAAGCTGTTTTAACTGGTGTTGGTGTTGGAAATGCAGAAGCTACAGTTCTTGGTGCCACCTTGACCTGGCTAATTAGAGATGGTGCATCAATGATTGGTCGCATATCTTTCTCTGCTTTGATTGGAAGTCAACTTGATGCAAATTGTAAGCAATGGCGTCTTTTTGCTGATATTCTGAATGACGTTGCTATGGGATTTGAAATTGTTTCACCCATGCTAATGCCAAATTACATGTTTTTAATATTCTGCATTGCTGGAATCTGTAAAGCTATCGTCGGTGTGGCTGGTGGGGCTACCCGGACTGCTCTCACTTATCATCAAGCACAGAAAGGGAATTTTGCAGACGTAGCTGCAAAAGATGGTAGCCAGGAGACACTTGTAAACCTATTTGCGTTAGTTGTAAACCTCCTCCTTCTTCCTATTATGGTTTCATCTACAACTATGACTCTCACTTTTTTTATTCTTCTTTCTGTTTTTCATGTGTATGCCAATTATAAAGCAGTATCCTCTTTGTGTATTCCTCGCCTGAATCGCCACAGGCTGAACTACATTATTGAACAGTTTTCTAGAAATGGACAAGTGCCTTGTGTTGACTTAGCAAACAGAAATGAGTTGTTGTTCAATTTGAGCTGTGGGAGAGAAAGACACATGTTTGGTAAAGATATAATTGTCGCTCCTTCAGTTAGCAAGTATGGATACTTAAAGGAGCTTGAAGGAATTCAGAGTGAACTATTTGCGCTTATTGAAAATAAAAATAAAAAGCAAACTGCTATTTTTTTAAGCAATAAAAGTAATGCAAAACATACCATTCAAGCTTATTATCTTGCTACAACGAAAAACATTGGTGTGCACCCTGAGGATTTCGTCTCTAAGCTGGAATCTGTGGGATGGGAAATTGATGACCAGCTGTTATTGGTTGGAGAGTATCGTTTGCAAGTGGACAAGATATCCTCGAGCTGAGATTTCGTGTTTATGGAATTTGCTTGAAATCAAATGTTAAGGAATATACAGTATTCCCAAATAATCTAATTTGACTGTACCATTGGGAGTATTTTGTGTTCATTTTTACCAACGCTTTTGTTATCTTATTTGAACATGTAAATAATATGTGTATCAACCAATCACTATTGATATGATGTAACTCTGCCTTTAATATTTGCAAATAGGATAAAGTTGTTATTTTCTTATTAGTGGACTTAGATGTTATTTTTTCGATTGGGTAAGAATTTATTAAGAAACAGAGTTAACATAGAAAGAACATTTTACTACCTCCTTGTAAAAGCATGGGGGAGGTAGAAAAAACAAATAGCTGAGAGAAAAGAGAACTTAGCCACCTACAATGCCAATATCACCACAATAAATAATTTGACACTATTGTATTCATATTGTCGGGATTTTGATACAAGAAAACTTCAGAACTTACTGTTTCACGAGACGGTTTAAATCCACCTCTGTGTTATTGAACCGGTCAAAGGTTTTTTACTGTCTTAAAAAGTAGAGCTGGGAGAAAGAGTCAAACCTTAGCGTAAAGAGTGGGGCGTTGAGGAGGTGACAGCCCCTTTCATATACAAAATAATTTCTGTTCGTTTTAAGTTTTAATGTCGCTCCTTACTTGCAGTTAAAAAAGCTTGTTTTTTATTTAATAAACATAAAGAACTACTTAAGAAAAAAAATACAATCCATAAACCTGCAAGCAATGGCGTCTTAACTGCTCACGGAAGCCAGGCCTTTTAACTAAATCCCTAATAGAAGATTGCGTCTGAGACCACAGCACCGGAGAAGTATGACGAGTAGAGAAAGCAGACTTCGTAAATACTCTAATCGGCCTTCTATACATATCAACCTGTCTCGTTAGATGCCCATAAACTTCAGCAGCTGTCTCAAACATAAGGCCAAGACACATTGCAGCAATATTATTAATAATAGCATACATTAGTTGAAGCTTGTAAAATACGCATAGCCCTAAAAACGGTAAAATATAGGTTCGTGGATAAATATTTCTAAATGAGGCCCGTCTAGCACGCACAGATGAATTTTGGAAAACACGCTAAGGTTTCAGGTGAACATAAAACGTTCCAGACCAAACAGAACGACATCATAGTAAATAAGGATGGACTAGTGAAAAATATAAAAGGCACGAAACTTTCTCTGGAAACTGATACTTTAGCTTCCTTATCATACCTGTATTCCTTGCTGCTTTCGACGATGTACACTGTACATGCTCTGAAAAACTTAATGCTTCAGCAATTATTACACCTAGGTATTTCACTGACTTCTTACTTCTTGTTGTCGAGTCTCCTACTGTAAGCTCTTGCAACCTGGGGTAATATGTAGGTTATCTGCGCCAGACAACGAAACCCGATGTGCTGTGATTTACATTCAGCTTATTTAGCCTTAACCTTTTCTCGTCTTTTCCATATCATTACTCAGTACCCTAAAAGCTGAGCTTTGAAATTGACAAGATTTTTTTTATCGAGAATGTGTGTTTAATCTTCATGAGGGGCAAATTGCATCGGGACGGGAATTTCAGTTTTGAACTAAAAGTTTAAGGTAATTTATGTTGAAAAAAAAACCACTGGTATTACTAGTCATTAAAGAAAAAATGGAAAATGAACTAAAGTAGATAGGAAAAAAATTCCATAGGTATGAAATTTTACGAAATGGAATGAAATCGGTATGTAAATAGAAATAGGTGATGCACAAATAGGGATTTGAAGTATAGATTGAATAAAAAAACAAGTTTTTTTAAATGAAAGTAAGGAGCGACATTAAAACTTAAAACGAACAGAAATTACTCCGTATATGAAAGGGGCTTTTCCTCTTCAACGCCTCGCTCTTTACGCTAAAGTATGACTCTTTCTCATGACTACTTCTTAAAACAGTAAAAAACTTTAGCGTAAAGAGCGGGGCGTTGAAGAGGAAAAGCCCCTTTCATATACGGAGTAATTTCAAGTTTTAATGTCGCTCCTTATTTTCATTTAAAAAAACTTGTTTTTTTTTATTTATTTTCTGGACGTTTTTTAATCAATGTATATTTTGATCTTGGCTCTCCGCACATAAATAATTAAAACGAAACCTGCAAATTAATTTTATTTTGGCTAAATGGCTTTCTCATAGTTTTCATCGGAAGATTTTGAGAAAAAAGGAGCGAGGGAGGAAGCCTAGTTGCCCTCCTATTTTTTGATTACTTAAAAAGGCAACTAAAACCTTTAATTTTTTACGAACATTTTCATTAGTAAAAAATATACGTAATTTACGAATTAGCTTACGTAACGAACTTCTATATTCGTATGTTCTTAGTTCACCCCTCGTCGATACATCGCTCTTTACACTAAAGCTTACATTCTGTCCCAATTCCTTAAGAATGACCCTTGAATCACAAAGGCCGTAGAATAAATAGTCGAAATTACTAAAAATACTTTTGCGTAAAGAGCAAGGTATTACGAGGAGGTAAACCCCTCATATGCGCAATAATTTCTGCTCGTTTTAAGTTTTAATGCTGCTCCTCGCTTTCAGTAAAAAAAAAACTTTTCGTATTTATTTTTTTCATTGTTTTTTTAAACAATGCTAGAAAATTCTGCACCCCCTTCATTGAAAGTCTCTTCCCCCATGAGAATTTTTTCCATGGAAAGATCCTCCCACGTAATCCCCCCCCTCTCAACTCTCCCTCCCGAACCGAAAAAATCCCCCTGAAAACGTCCATACACTTTCGAGTAACCATTACTATATGTAAACACAGGTCAAAGTTTGTAACTTGCAACCCCTCCCACGGGGACTGCGGGGGAGTAAGTCTTCCCCAAAGACATCGTTATTAGGTTTTTTGACTATGGTGAATAAAATGGATATCTCAGAATTTTGATCCGGTGACTTTGAGGGAAAATGAGAATGGGAGGGGGCCTAGATGCCTTCCAATTTCTTTGGTCAATTAAAAGGGTACTAGAACTTTTAATTTCCGTTAGAATTAGCCCTCTCGCGACATTATAGGACTACTGGGTCGATACGGTCACCCCTGGGGAAAAAAACAACAAAAAAACAAAAAAACACACATCCGTGATCTATATTCTGGCAAAAAATGCGAATTTCCACATTTTTGTAGATAGGTGCTTGAAGCTTCTACAATAAGGCTCTCTTATACGCTGAATCTGATGGTGTGATTTTCGTTAAGATTGTATGACTTTTAAGGGGTGTTTCCCTCTATTTTCGGAAAAGAGGCAAACTTTCTCAGGCTCGTAACTTTTGATGGGTAAAACTAATCTTGATGAAACTTATATATTTAAAATCAGCATTAAAATGCGATTCTTTTGATGTAACTATTGGTATCAAAATTCCATTTTTTAGAGTTTCGATTACTATTGAGCCGGGTCGCTCCTTACTACAGTTCGTTACTACGAACTGTTTGATCTAGTCTATTATTCACAGACCTTTCTATTGCATTTTGCAAGTGCTCAGATATTTTAGAATAAGTATGATATAACCAGGGGCGTAGCTCCAGCATTTTCGTTGGGGGGACAAGAGGGGTCCACACATCCAGAAAATCAAGGATTATGGGCTATTTAATATTTTTGCTCCTGTCCCCAAACGACGCCACTGGATATAACAACAGTGACAATGAAACTTGCAGAAAATCATGTCTTAGTAAAGCAAAGGTAGCTCTACTAACCTACTATACAAAAATTAAAATATAAATGTTTGAAGTAATCACAAAAATTAGGTTTGTAAGTACAATAGTACAAAAGTTTGTAAGTACATAACCTACAAAAGTAGAATTTAATTAACAAACAGGGCGATAAATGTCTGTTACTACTTGGGAAATATTTAAAATACCAAAATTAAATTCGAATATGTTTAAAAATAGAAAAAAACAGACACCCGAAAAACATGAAATAGAACACTATATAACAGAAGATGGCTTTACTAGATTACTGATAGAAGTTTAAACATAAAATAATAACAAAGATTAAACTAAAAAGATAGCAAACTATTTCAGAAAAAGCGAAAAAATAATTTAATTAACAATTAAGTGCAAACAGTCCTCAATCCGAGTCTGATTTTGATATACAAAAGCCTGCATAGGAATATCTTAATTCACACTCTAGTAGAAACCCACGAACACTTGGCAATTATCATCGAGACCTAGTAACTTGCAAGTGCACTTACACGTAATTTTTACTTACAGTAATGCACAGACAATGCATGATCCTTGTATTTTAATGCTGGTATAATAATACGGGGAGACTTTACCGATTTAGATCACAGATGGCTAAGCCCTTCTTTGTCCCTTAAGCAAGTTGTCAATGTGCCAAAAAAGGTAATCTTATATTGAATCTCATATTTAGCTCCTGCCCCAAATATTACAATACCCCATTTACAATCTCGAATTCACTTCCCAGAGCATGGAATCAGTTCCAAGTTGGAAAATTTGGAAAATAGGGTCTGAAAGGTGATCAAATCTGTCAGTGCTTCAAGTGCATGCTTCAGTGTTTAGATGAGATGGATTGTGGAAATGCTGGCTAATGGAGCAGACATAAAACAGTTGAAAAGAACTGGACTATAATAGAAGGATGCAAAAAGAAAGAAAAGGGAATTAGGTGAAACTGAAGGAGAGCAGGGATTCGAACGGAGAGGAAAACGAAACAGCATTCGCACGGGATTGTGATTAATGGATAATTCTTCTGGGCTGGGTCTGTTTAGATAGGCATTTTCAGGCTGAAAATCCTCTTCCTAGCTAATTTTTCTTTTATGGACTGCCTCCCCGTAGTAGCATAATATTTGTAGGGATGAAAAAATAATGAGTCAGAGGTAATAGGCTTGAGACTGTCTGTGCAAGATTTCAACTCTTGTTGATAGAAGAGTATTGCCAAGTGCTGAAAACAATGTTGTGACCGAAGGGGGCCTAGGTTCGTACAAGGTCCCATGGACTTCTTGCTATCTAGTTTTTAAGCAGGCTTAAGTGCTTCGACGTAGATATAAGAAGATATGTGATGCCCATCCTGCACTGGTATACCAGATCCTTGCTTTTGTCGAGGTCAAAATAGTTTAAATGTTTTAAAGAACATGAAAATTGGAACTTGGAATGTTACCACGTTAAAAGAAAAATCTACCGTATCGACATTTTGAGTGACGAATTCAGACGATTCGAACGGGACTTATTAGGAGTTTCAAAGACTCATATCCAATGGGTACTGTGTTGGCCTCGGGTGGCTTTGTACTGCGGTGAGTTTTTAGTAGTCGTAGCAGTAATAGAAGGAGAGAGGAGGAGGCTGAGAATGTCAGAAAAGGACTCTGAAAGGCAGAATAGCCCCATCAAAATTGGAAAGAAATAAAAAAGGTTGGAACGGATTAAAGGAACTTGGAAGCCAGAAAAGAAAGTAGAAGAGGACTAAAGGCAGCGGGAGAACGTCAAAAAAAGATTATGAGCCTTAGATTAGTCTATGGGAGGAAGGAAAGAAATAAAACAGTCTGTAAAGATGAGAGAAAGCTGAAGGCAAGCGAAGGATATTGATGGAACCAAAGGAGGCTCAGAGGGACAATTAAAAAAAGGACTATGAAGGCTAGAACAGTCTAAGGGAATTTTTAATCCCCTGCAACAGCCAGAAAGGAATAAATAAATTTTGAAAACAGTGTACAAATTCGGAAGACAAGAAAAGAAGTTGGAAGAGACTAAATGAGACCGGAGGAGACTAAAAACGCCAGGAGAAGGACTATCAAAGTCAGAATTGACAAAGGGGGAGTCAGAGCAATCCAATAAAGGTTGAAAGGACTAGGTCAATTCGGCAGACAATAAAGAATGTTAGAAGGTAGAAAGGAAGTTGTAAAGGACTTAGGAAGACAAAGTACCTTACAAAAAGATTAAGAAACTTAGAAGGTGCTAAAAACATTCATGAACAAGAGCTCATATGGTACTTCTGATGAGGTCGGAAGAGCCAACAGCTCAGATGGTATGAGCTCTAGCAAAATTCTAAGAATCAATAGATTGCTTTAAAAGGCAAATCAGAGGCTTAATGCCGGTCGGGTTTTAAAATAAGAACTCTGAGTCACGAGGTCCTTCTAAATATCAAAATTCATTTACATCCAATCACCCACTTGTAAATTAAAAATAACTCAATTTTTCAAATTTTTCCTCTCCTTTCAGCCCCCCAGATGGTCGAATCGGGGAAAACGACTTTATCAAGTCAATTTGTATAGCTCCCTGACGCGCCTACCAATTTTCATCGTCCTAGCACGTCCAGAAGCACCAAACTCGCCAAAGCACTGAACCCCACCATCCAACTCCCCAAAAGATAGCGGATCCAGTCCGGTTACGACAATCGCATATCTACGACATTTCTTGATTGCGGTGGTTTATTTTCATCTTCCGAGGAATTCGATGTTGACGGGCGTGGGGTCCATGTTTCTGTGAATTTTGCCCTTTTTTACGACTAATATGAGTCTTATAGGTTTTTCCAGATTTAGGTTTTAAGAGTTTAAATGCAACATTGTTGTCATACTTCTTTATTATTCTATTTGGTCCTGAATATCGATCACAGAGGTTTTTGCCGTCGATCGGCAAAACCTCTTCATTTTTTAATGAAGAGGTTTGTTTCATTTTTTAAGTACACGCAATCTCCTATTTGAAAATTAAGTTCTCCTTTAATATTTTGAATATTTTTCGCTTCTTGTTTTATTTTTGATTTTTCGATTTCTTGTTTTACAAGTTTATAAGTTTTTCTCATTCTATTGATAAATTCTTGTTTATAATCTACGAAATCATTATAGTATTGTCTTGACTTCATAATTTATCATACGGGATTCGAAAATCTTTTCCGAATAATATATAAAATGGGTTATCACGTATAACTGGGGAGAAAGCTGTATTAATTACATTTGTTAAATATGGTAAAGTTTATTGCCAATCTCTTCTATTATCTTTTGTGTAAATACCTAAAATATTAGAAAATAGCTTATGCCTGTTTTCAATTTTGCCATTGACTTGGGGATGGTATGGGGTTGTTGCCAATTTATGTATTTGAAGGAATGACTTTAAATCCTTGGTTACTTTTGATACGAAATTAGCACCATTGTCACTTAACACAGTATTAGGGATTCGAAAATTAAGAAATATTTTAGCGAGTGCTTTGCTTGAGCTATAGGCACTTCTTAACGGTTTAGCAAACGTGAAACCAGAAGAATGATCTATTGCTGAAAGTACGCAAGTATGTCCTTTGTTGGATGTGGTTAATCCACCACTAGTACCATATAAATCAAAAGAAACTATATCGAATGGAAACCTGGCTGTAGGCGTTCTCCCTATTGCCGGATTAGGGTAGATTTGAGGTTTTTTCTTAAGTTACATGTTTCACAACTATTAACATAATGCTTCAACTTTGTTAAGGCTGAAGTAATAAAAAAGTATTGCTTTAGTCTGGTTTTATTTATTCCTACGTGTCCACCCGTTTAGGAATGGAAAAATCAAATGCGATATTTTTTAGACCTTGGGGTAAAACTGGTATTATGGAAGTTTGGTTTCTATTACTATCATCAGTCACTATTCTAAACAATATTTTTTCATCTAAATCATAATAAAAATTGTCAATGTCTTTTTTGAAAGATTTCATAGTATCAGGTAATTCCTTATCGTATAAGAAATAATCTTTCAGGGCAGCACAGATGTTGTCTTTCTTTTGACAAACTTTGCATTATTCAATGAAATTGGACTGTATTTGTTTTCTTCCTTGTCAGGATTATCGGTTTTTATTTATAATTTTCTCTTTTTGGGGGCATATTTTGTCTTTATTGAGTTAAATTTTTCGGTTTCATTTTCCTAAGGGGTATCATCTGGAAATCTACCTAGATAGTCACATTGGGCATTTTGTTTATCCTTAAGATATTCAAATTCGTAATCTAAATCTTGAATTTTTAGGATCCATCTTGCTAATATACCCCTCGGCTTTTTGAAAGACTGTAAATATTGCAGGCTTTTATGGTCAGAACGTAGTTTAAACTTCCTTCCCACTACATAGTGTCGAAAGTGGTCTAGCTTGTATGGGTGGTGTATAATTGACAATAATTTAAGCTGGGTAGCCGAGTAATTACTTTCTCCAGGAGTTAGTGTACGACAAGCGTATTCTATAACTTTTTCCTCTCCGCTTATTATTTGAGGGAGAATAGCCCTAATTCCCTTGGTTAAGGTATCCGCTGTAACCACGAATTGTCCTGTTTGGAAGTCTGGAAATGATAAGATGGGTTCTGAAATAAGTGCCTTTTCTATGTAATCTAAGGAATTTTGGGCTGTTTTTGACCAAGTAATTTTGTGTGGATTTCTTCTGGTAAGGTCTGTTAGTGGTTTCTCTGCCTGTGCATAATTCCTTATGAATTTTCTAAAATAACTCATTAATCCTAGGATTCTTCTTAATTGTTTGATAGTTTGGGGGGTTTTAGATTTTTAACCGACTTTATTTTTTCGGGATCTGGGGAAATTTGTCCTTGTGTCAGAACTACTCCTAAAAATTATTATATTTGTTGGCACAACAGGTGCATTCTTAGCCATGGCAAATATTCAGGAGGACATCCACATCCTTGCAAGAGACCGCTCTAAATGAAGGCACCGTGTAGCATCACTCTCGACGCCGAAAGCATTTTGGCAGGAGAATTAAGTCAAGTAAGTGAAGTTTATGCCTATATGGGATACGGTAGGGCTGTTTTGCCACTGGTAGTCCCGTAGTTTGGATTGCATGTTCATAAAATGGAATAAGTCCTATGTCGTCTTCAGATGTCGAAAAAACATCTTTGTATTCCCACAGTAGGTCGCATAATTTTTTTTCAATGGAATGCCAGTTATTTAGTTCGAACTTTTCAAGTAACTGACTTCTTGACAGGGGATATTCCTTGTCAAATTGAGTATTTATATTATTTACTAAGTTTTTTTAGATTTTTCCAATTATTAATATCCGTTTCCGATACTACGCGTAATTCCACTAAACATGTTCCTTTGTTTAGGGTAATCAGGTTAGTTGCGTGAGTGTTTGTTACCCAAATGTAACCTTCACCTTTTTTGTAATTTATAAATTATAAATATTTTGTAATTGTAATTTTTGCAAATTATAAATTTAGTAGGAAAGTTTCTGTTATCCTTGCGTATGGTTAAATAATTTGTTCTTCGCACGTTAGATTTTTTGGAACATCTTCCAATGGTGAGGCTACCCAGATTTAGTTTTTATCATTAGTGGGTTTTAGCTTTTGCGATATTTGAACTTTCTGCATTGATTTTGGTAAAATTTTAGTCTTTCGTACTAAAAATCCATAATATTTTTCATTATGACTTTCATTTATTAAATTCAGCTTATTATCTTTTTTTGTTTTTTTCTGGCAGGCTCTGCACTTGCAAGTTTTTTCCACAAATAGGAAACTTATTGAATTTGTTTCTCCCTATACTCTTTCATATTGCCTATGTTCTCCTTTACCTGACTCACTTGTATGTTATTTATTATTGTCTTGGTATCCGTCGGGTAGACGAATCTTGAGCTTGCTACGTCTAATAATATTTTATTGGCTTTTAAAAAATTAGCGCCTATTATGGCTTCATATGAGAAGTTTTTGCAAATTATAAATTTAGTAGGAAAGTTTTTGTTATCCTTGCGTATGGTTAAATACACAGATCCTTTCACGTCCAGATTATGTCCGGTTACATTCGACAAGTTGGGGCATATAGTACTCATACCCCGTTTGATATAATTAGGCAATTTGTTAAATACGGATGTATTTATAACATTTACTATTGCCCCTGAATCTATAAGGGCTGAGAAATAGTTATTAGCTACATTAAAATCACTAAATATAAGTAACATTTTATTATTGGTTGCACTTAAAAATGGTATAACCACTGGTGGGGACCTATAAAAATATCTGCCTCCAAATTGTAGTCCTACGAATTTTGGAGGCTTGGGTCGTTTCCCTGGGGTTCCTAGATGTCAGGTTGTAGAACTTTCATTTGTTCTACTTTGGTTTTCTTGATTATTGCTTAAAGAAGAGCCGTTATAGTGTTGCCGTCGGCTGATATAACTACTTCTTGTATTCCTATTCCAATCGTTATTACGTTTGTTTGTTCTCCCGCGATACTGATACGTAATAAGTTAGAAATTTTGATTTGGACTTTGGTAATTACCATTTGTCAAAAAGGTGTTCCCTCTACTGCCTCTTGTGGCGTACTCACCATAGTTTCTTCCTCTGGACAAACAGATGCTCGTTCCCCTAAAATTGGGGCGGTAATTGTTGTTTGTAAAGCAATTCCTGGCTATATGGCCTAATCGGTTTCAGGTGTAACATTTGATTGGTTGTTTATCGGTTTGTGGTTGCAATTGATTACTGGGGGCAAAGAGCACATGTCTTTTAGATATCTGGGTTCGATTGTGATTTCGAATGGGTTTTGGCGATGATTCTCTTGAGAAAAATCGCGGGGAAGAGTCCCTTGATCTTATGGGGGTTTTATTTTTTACGGCATTTATTGATAATTTTTGATACTACAATACAATTTAGTCAATTTCGCAGGCTCTCTCCACCTCCTGAACTGCCAGCTCTAAGTTTTCTATATTTTTGGCAATTAATAGGCGATAGAATTTTGGGTTGAGTCCCTGTTTAAATGCATTGAGTATTATTTTCTCATATAATTCCCCTTCACCCGGACCGTGTCACGCTTCTGTTGTGATTCTAATTTTGTGTAAATTTTCCCTTACATTTGGAGTCTGTTTGAATGTCACTTCCGTGTTTTAGTTTATTCAATGAACTAGTGTCAATGAATCTTTTTTGAAAGGCCTGTTGTAATAATTCTATTGGTTTAATTGTTGAGGTGGATTCTATGCCCATTGTATATTTTCAATTTGTTTTAAAAATGTTAATGTCTGTTCTTTCAGTCTTAAGAGTAGCATGTTTTTTAAAACTTTTAAGTCAATTTTTGTCATTTCGACGAATTACCCTAAATGGATGTTGAATTGATCAACATCCGTATCCAATTCATATTCTGGTAATGATTTTGCTATTTCTACCAGAGTTGCAATTATTTGTTGCGCTTTTAGTAATTCACCTTGTTCTTGGACCATTTTTATTATTTTATTTCGGTTTTTTTTTAAATATTATTGAAGGTATGCGTTATATTACAGTTTTTAATTTTGATTTGTTTTGTAAGTTTTACTGATATCTCATGTCAATTATTAAAGATTTGTATTCTTTGGGGATAGGGTATACGTATATAAAAGTACATAATAAAAATTACACTGCACTAAAAACAAAAAAATCATTTGTAAATAATCATAATTGTCTGTGTTAATAGGCAGTTGTACTGTCAGGTACCTACGGTTCCTTTTATTGTCTTTCTGTTGAGGGCCGCACCAACTGTTACAGGGGGTTTTCGATTTTAGTGTGTTACGGGGGAATTGTTTAATTAGTGACGACACAGGGGGGGGGGGCATTTAATTATGAGTCTTGGTAGCTTACTATCGATATGAGATACGGGATAATCAAATCTAGACATGGGAGCTAAGTAGCTAAGAGACATAGAATAAGAGGGCTCTGTAAATAATCCCCTATGACATTGGAGACAGAATCATGCCTGTGATGTTTGGGCCTCCTGAGTCGTATAGATTCTCTTGGGGACGTACCAAAAGACTACAGGAACTGTACCTGATGCCTAGGTTCATAGACAAAAACGATTAATAAACAATAATTTATTCAAGTACTCACATACAGCTTTAAATAAGACAATTTCAATAATCGCTAGCATTAGTGGCATACAACGACGCCAGAACAGAACTGCCCTGCTCGGGCTGCCAGAGTGGCTTTAAATTCAGACTAAAACCGGATTCCTAAATCAAGAACTGGGCAGGTGATCTCAACTCAAAATTTCGTAATACCAATGGTATTTCCTAATCATGATATATGGTCTAGCCTCCACTCAAAAGAGTTATATTCATAACAAGGATTTTCCCTTTTGGTTTGTTGATTCAAATAAACCAGTTAGTAGAGATTTGGTTTTTTATTGGCTAATTCAAAAAGTAACATTTCTGCTTGCAGTATCATTTTTACTTACTGTAACAACAAATAATTCGACTCGTGTCAAAAAGCACGTATCTTACCGAGTATTGAATTTAACTCTAAAACCTTCAGATGCTTGAAAGATTCTTATTTTGAAATTTTCTAAAGGGGTATGAATGAGAGATTTGGTCCTGAATTTTACAGGGGGGGGGGATTGTTGGCCTGTATGTCACAATACCCGTCTTAAAATTAATTTGTCTAAATAAAATGCATATTGTTTATGAGACAGTAGTGAAAATAGCAGCAACTGTAAATTGATTTGTTTTTTTCAATATTTTCTTTTTTAAATAATTGTTGTCCTCTGGTCACATTTGTGTTTCTTCCTAAGTGGCTTGCGCTCTAGATTGAGAATTTTTTGTCCAAAGGGCAAAAGTTTAATTCCTGGCATTACCAGTTTATTTAGTTTTGGACCGGGGTCAGTGATGCAAATCTGTAAAGTCTGCCAGAATTGGCCCAACTTTAAAAGGTTACCTAGAGAAATTTGAGGACAGTAAGCAGGAAGCGCACGCAAAAGCATAGGATGGCTGGCCCTTAGTTTCCTATTGCAGTTCCTGGCTAAAGGACCACCTGGTCCTTTACTGGCCTACTGACTTAGCGATAGAGGCTTTCTTTTCAACCCATTAAATATAAGTACAAAGGAAGAAATGCCAGTAAGATGGTCCTTCCTTTTCAATGAATTGTTGATGTATAGACAAGAGTGTGGGTCATGAGAGATGGCTGGTGAATGTAGTGGGGTTGAATGTTTTGCAAATGAACAAAGCTTCAATTGTGAATCTGTTTTCTACAACAGACTGAAAGGGCAAACCTCCAAGCTTTGACAAATTCAATCTCATTTTTGGGCTTTCTTTGAATTTTTTCAAACCAAGTAAAAACAGTAGGGACAGCATCAGGTATAAGTGACCTTCCGCTTAGCCTACATACCCAGGGGAAAATCATGCAGCTCTGTACTAATAATTGGTAATTTTTCGTTGATTATATTTTTGACTTACAAATAAAGTGAACATACCACTTTATGCCTTTTCTATGTTCTTTACAAATATAATAATTATTTCAATTGCAAGTTCAAATTTTAGTATTTTTTGAGCTCTTGAAAATAACTAAAATATTTCTAGTTTTCGGGTATAAAAAAGGCTTAAAACATAAGTCTCAAACTTGCTGTTTCATTATTAATCCATTTTCTAACTGCTATATAATCCACAAGCACTGATTTTCCACAATTAAGCTGGATTAATAAATTTTACAATATTATGCTGTTTTCTTCTTCCTTGACACCAAATTTGCAATTAAGGTAGCCTATATTTTTCTGGTCATTTTTGTACAAAATAATGTACCATGTTTTTTGGGGTCCAAAATTTGCTAGATTAGGTCAAAAAGTGCTTAAAATTGAATTTGCAATTATTATATTTGTATAGAACATGCAAATAGGCATCAAGTTGTATATTCACTTTATTTGTAAGTCAAAATATGAACAACAAAAAATTTACCTCCAACCTGCCTAATGTGCAAATATATAGCCCAAATTGTATATTTTCTATGTATTCTGCCACCTGTTACTTGTTTTTCCAGTTCTTGTTTTGCTGCAGTTGCTTCAGTTAACAGGTACTAGGGTTGAGGGATAGATTGGCAGAATCGATGGGAAACATCTAATTTCACCTATAGATTTCCATATTAGGAGTGTTGGGGCTAAAGTAGAGCAAGACAGCATGTAGAATGTGTTAGCTATAATTATTATGTAAATTATAAAGGATCACCTTTTTTAAGAGGTTTTTTCTATAGGCCTACGGGTCCTTCTCTTGGCTTATACCATATTGACCAGAAACCTGGCTAGTTTAGGACTTGCAATTGATGAGCCTACTGAAATTTGCCTATCTTATACAATTGAAATGTTTTTGCTTTTTCAGCAGAGCATTAAGACAATCCATCACAATGAAAAATATCCAGAGCATCTTGAATGGAATGACTCAAAAGAAACAAATGAAAACCATAATGTGCAAACTTACAATTAAACTTCTGGCCACACAAATTGTGTTAGGCTACCTAGCTCTGAAATAATTGTTGAAGGTGTATTTGCCTGTACAATTGTCCCAGCCTGTTCCTTGTCAGAACTTCACAATTTCAAACAATACAAAATATTTACATGAGACAAATGTTGGGCCCGTTCCAGGTTTGACAAAAAGTAACTAAAAGTTACGGAAAAGTTACTAAAAGTAACTTTCCGTTCCAGCTGACGCTATTTAGTAGCTGGAACGATAGAAAAGTTACTTCAAAGTAACTTTTTCAGTAACTTTTACTAAAGATAGGTAACGAGCATCTTTAGTGAAGTAACTTAACATCATTATCATCACTACAATAAAAACTTTTATGATGAGAACAAATTGAAACATGGTCAAACGAGCACGAACTTTTATTGCAAGAACCCGTCAGAAAATATTTGCAAATATGGAGCCGATTACATCTTTTTCCGTGGTTACATTTTGCACGTAAAAAATCCTTGCAAACTGATTTCGTTTTTTCTTTATTTTCAATTACACGCTGATCACCATTTTTTTTTCCAGCTAATTCTTCCGTTTCCATCACTTTCATATTCCACAAGTTTCTCATAAATGCTTTCAATATCTGCATCGGATTTCGTAGTAACCTTATTAGTCTTTAAAACGAAGGTGTCATTATCCTCTTTCAAATTCAGCATACAACCGGAAGCCGTTAAGTTATTCCTGTATTCGGGCACCATACTAATAGAAGATTTGTCAGTAGGATTACGTTCATGAATAATTGATTTCATTTCAACATTATTAACTTGACCGTTCCGGTCAGTGTCATTGCTAATCACTGGTTCAAACACCCTTGGCTAATTCTAATTCCGTTTGTCACTTATTCAAACGCCCCTGACCTCTCAAATGAATTTACGAGGGGAAATATAGCATTTTCTGAAATTTTTAATTTCACTTGATTGACTTCATTATTCTTTGTTATATCACTGTTTTGAGCTACAGATAGGGGTTCAGAAATTACGGTCGAAATGTAGCTTAATAACTCTTCTAGTCTGTCTTTTAATGGTTTAAGAATATCAAGATTTGTCTGGCAAGCAAAATATTTAACACAGGGATTTGGAAATTTTCTCTGGTAACATATGAGTAAGGTTTGGTCTGAACTGATACCTCACGTGAGCAGGTGCGTAATTTTCCAATGGTGGTGTTCAGAGTATAGGATGGGTCGACGGAAGAAAAGGTCTGACACTCAGTCTGACAAGAAACTTCAAGAGGGGGGACGTCACTTCATGTTGTAAATAGGGAGAGGCTAGAGTCGACTTCTGCGAAGGGGGGAGCACCGGCGATTTCAGCTCTTTTAACGTATTAAGCATCTTAGCTCTTGAATTTGGAGAACGAGGGGTGCGTGGTGAAGGTAAAACAGGTGAATTTAAAGAATTCACCTTATTGATTGACATTTTCTTAGAGGAGCAGTCAGGACAACACCAGCTCTCACTCCAATTAGCTGTATCAATTCTGGCACATTTTTCCGCTCCTGCGTGATGCACCCTCCACACTTCACAGAGTTTGAAAAGACTCTAAGCCTACATTTGGGACAAACTAGTCTTTGTATGAGCATTGTTTTTAAGAGGTTAATGGTCCGGCTGAAAAAACTTGGCTCAACAGTTAACAACACTAGATCCTCACACGTTGGATGCTAGATGAAGACGTCATCGCGATGGACAAAGATTCTAAAGACCATTTAGTAACCTTAGCTAAAGTATTTGAAAAGCTTAGAGAAGGTAATTTAAAATGTAGACCAGAAAAAGTAAATCTTTTTCAAACAAAACTAAAATTTTTAGGAGTAGTTTTAACGCAAGGACAAATTTCCCCAGACCCTGAAAAGATAAAATCTGTTAAAAATATACCCCCCCCCCCAAACTATTAAACAATTACGAGGAATCTTAGGTTCTATGAGTTATTTTCGAAAATTTGTAAGAAATTACGCACAAGTAGCGAAACCTCTAACGAACCTCACTAGAGGGAACCCACAAAAAATCATAAAATGGGATAAGTCCTATGTCGTCTTCAGATGTCGAAAAAACTTCTTTTTATTCCCATAATAAGTCGCATAATTTTTGTTTTAATTAAATGTCGGTTATGTGACTTAGTTCGAATTTTTCAAGAAATTGAGGTCTTGTCAGGGGGTATTCCTTGTCAACTTGAATATTGATATTATTCACTAAGTTTTTTTCCGAATTTTTCCAATTATTAATATCGGTTTCCGATACTACTTGTATCTCTACTAAGCATGTTCCTTTGCTTAGGGTAATCAGGTCATTTGCGTGATTGTTCGTTACCCAAATGTAACCTTCACCCTTTTCGCAATTTATAATTTGTTCTTCACAGATTACATTTTTCGGGAGATCTTCCAATGGTGAGGCTATCCAAATTTCATTTTTATCATTAATGGGTTCTAACATTTGGGATATTTGCACTCTCTGCATTGATGTTGGGGGAATTTTAGTTTTTCGCACTACAAATCCAAAATATTTTTCGTTATGATTTTCTTTTATTGAATTTAGAATATTATCTGCTGGTTTTTTCCTGGGAGTTTCTATATTTGCTAGTTTTTTCCATAAATAGGAAATTTCTTGAATTTGTTTCTTCCTATACTCTTTCATGTTACCTATGTTCTCCTTTACCTTGTTTACTTGTATGTTATTTATTATTGATTTGGTTCCCGTTGGATAGATAAACTTTGAATTTGCTACATGTAATAATATTTTATTGGCTTTTAAAAAATTAGCGCCTATAATGGCTTCGTAGGGAAAATTCTTACAAATTATAAGTCGAGTATAGAAATTTCTGTTATCTTTGCGCAAGGCTAGGTACACAGTACCCTTTACGTTCAGATCGTGTCCGGTTACGCTTGATAAATTGGGACAGATATTACTCATTCGTCGTTTAATATAATTGGGTAATTTGTTAAATACGGATGTATTTATCACATTTACTGTTGCCCCTGAATCTATAAGGGCTGAGAAATAAATATTTCCTGCATTAAAATTTTCAATTACTGGTAACATATTATTATTATTTGCACTAAAAAATGGTATAATCACTGGTGGGGACCTATAAATTATTTTGCCACCAAATTTTGGTCCTATGAATCTTGGAGGCTTGTGTCGTTTCCCTGGGGTGCCCAGATCTCAGGTGTAGAGTTTTCATTTGTTCTACTTTGGTTTTCTTGATTATTAATTGAAATCGAGTTGTTATATTGGTTCCGTCGGCTGATATAACTATCTCTTGTGTTTCTATTCCAACCATTGTTAGGTTGGTTTGTCCTTCCGCGATACTGATTCGTACCGCGTTGGAAATTTTGACTTGTAATTTGGGAATTACCTCTTGGTAAATAGGTGTTTCCCAGGTTACTTCTGGTGGCGTACCCACTATAATTTGTCCCCCTGGACAAACGGGTACTCGCCCCTCTGAAATTAGGGTGAAATTTTTTGTTTACGAAACAGTTTCTGGCTATATGGCCTAATCGGTTGCAAGTGTAACACCTGATTGGTTGGTTATTGGTTTGTGATTGCATTTGATTATTGGGGGAGAAGCGTACTTGTTTTGGAGGTGTCGTGGTTCGAATTTGACTTCGAAGTGGTTTTGGCGACGATTCTCTGGAGAAAAATCGCGGAGAGGGACATCTTGATTTTATAGCTGTTTTGCTTTCTGCTGCATTTATTGACAATTTTTGATGCTGCAGGACTATTGAATCATCGTGTTTCAGAGCTGTTATTTGAAATCCCGACTGGATCTGTTGACATTGGGGGAGTTTGGAGGGGGGAAGCCTAAAATCTTGGAAAACATTTAGAGTGGAGGGATTGGGCTGAAACTTTGTGGGAAAAATAAGCACAAGTCCTAGATACATGATTGACATAACCAGAACGGATCCGCTTTCTTTGGGGTAGTTGGGAGGGGGGTTGATTCTGAAAAATTAGAAAAAATGAGGTATTTTTAACTTACGAACGGGTGATCGGATCTCAATGAAATTTGATATTTAGAAGGATATCGTGTCTCAAAGCTCTTATTTTAAATCCCCACCGGATCTGGTGACATTGGGGGGAGTTTGGGGTGACCTAAAATCATGGAAAACGCTTAGATTGGATTGATTGGGCTGAAACTTGGTGGGAAAAATAACCGCAAGTCCTAGATACATGATTGACATAACCATAACGGATCCGCTCTCTTTGGGGTAGTTTGGGGGGTGATTCTGAAAAATTAGAAAAAATGAGATATTTTTAACTTACGAACGGGTGATCGGATCTCAATGATATTTGATATTTAGAAGGATATCGGGTCTCAAAGCTCTTATTCTAAATCCTTACCGGATCTGGTGACATTGTGGGGAATTTGGGGGGACCTAAAATCATGGAAAACGCTTAGATTGGAGGAATCGGGACGAAACTTGATAATTTATGTGACCAGGCATCCCACACCATCTACCACAAATCTGATCCCGAGGACTTCCGAATCCTATATTTGGCCTAGGCCCGGGAAATCCTATAAAAATAGGACAGAGCCTATAATTTGAAACGAACCGACCTGTCCGAACCCTGTTTATTGGGCTTTGAATAAATCATTTTTATCTTGGACTGTGATCTCAAAGAAAGCCTAGATTTAATTAGAAGCAAATACTGTAAACTGAAAACTGCGTTGTGACTACTCTGCTTTATGAAGGTTAAACTTGGTGAACTAAATATTTCAAAAATATGTCATCCAATTTACTCTAAATTAAATCCTACCTGCAAGTTTCTGTTTATTTCTCTTGTTAAGTTTAGGTCTTGGGCCTAAGTATGAGCCTGATTCGGTTATTAAACAAGTTTCTGAAAATCATATTCCCCTAACAACAAAATGTTCCAAGTTCCCAAATTGATGCCAAAGGAAACATTTTTAATTTTCATGAAAAATTGGCATTTTTTATATAGCTTACACCTTTGATTGGATACAAGTTAAATCTATTCATAAGCAAATACTATAAAATTCTGCAGACAAATAAAAAACACGAATTCCATAAAAATGAAGACACAAAACCCTTTGTGTCTTCCATCAAGGGGGTTCCTTGATGGATATACCAAAATATATATATTTCAATGAAAATTCCCAAAATATTTTGCCAAATCTAGGGGAATTCCCTCTCATTTGATGCAGATTCATTACTAAAAATCATTTAGTAAGCTCAATTACTTTTCAAGATAGCCCAGAGAAAAGGCCATCATTTGGAAATTTTAACTAGGCTAGCCTAGTCTAAAATTCTAACCTTAATAGTTCAACTGAATGTCAGAAAGTGATAGGCCTACTCCAAAGAGTTTCAATAATCAACTCTACTGTATGCTATCTCAGACACAAATGCACTGAAATTAATATAGAAACAGGATACTTAAACCAAATCTAGGTTAATGCCCACAGATTTATTGCAAAATTAATACCTTTCCATAATGAATTCGGCATTAAGTTGTTTATGCAACATTCTATTTTTCTTTTTGTGAACAATGTAGGTCAATTTTATACAAGTTTAAACATGCAACTAGAATATCCTATTCATACACCCCTAGAGTGTATCTAAATTTTTTGATTTCAACATCAGTTCCAAAATATTCTAAGAGTTTCCTCTACTGGTTAGTGGCTTTAGCTAAAATATTTACAAGGACTTATGTACAGGAAATTATTCTACATTCAGACTAAATGAGTCTAAAGCAAATGTTATCGAGCGTGTCCAAAATCTCAAGTATGCAGAATTAATTTCGCATCTGTCTGGAATTCTTCGAAGAATTCTCAGTCCGGACTAGAATTTCATCTGTAATTATCGCAGGGTTATGACGTCAAAAACCCCACGAAAATTCTACGAAATTGTAGCATTTATCTGAGGTTTTTCAGAAGAAAGTAAAGAAAGATTATGGCGATCCATATCCAAAGCATAAGGAAGATCAGAGCATAAGGAAGAAAGATCTGTTTACAGCGAGATTTCAAATTCCAAAAATGTGTGACAAAAAAACTTCCAGTGTAAGTGGCTAAGAATATCTCAGTTTAAAAAAAAAATTATTTGTGATCAGCAGCTTTTAGATGATTATTATGAAGGATGTAGATCTTCACCTTGCTCAGTGATCATAGAGCTTTAATTGTATGATAACTGCTAAATACAATGATCATTGACTTCTTGTTCTGTTATTCTTGAAGCAAAAAAATTAAGCTGTTTTAAACAAAGAGAAAACATAAAATTTTTCATGCCCTGCTAAAGGATTATCTCTAAGCAGAGGAATAGCTGATCAGCAGTTTTTTGATAGTTGTTTAATAAAGTGATTGTTAGTATTCTAGTTGAGTGACTTGTTATCTCAGAAAGGGGTAAGGTTAGGAAAATGAAACTTTCAGGGGTGGGTCTACAGGCTAAAGTATATCCTGGGAAGGAATTCTAGAGTACCCACCTCCACTCCTTCTCCCTCTAGAGAGCCCTGAAATTCGCCTTCTGACACGTTTGACAAGTTTAACAGGTTTGTCAAAATTGAAATTTTGACAAAACAACATTTTATCTTAAGTTTTAGTTACCAGTTGCTTTTTCTCTGCCTTTAGTTCTGAAAATGCAATTCCTGTTATGAGTAGAATTCTGAGCCATATCATATTGGCATATCTTTGAAACCTTATAAATTTGGATTGAGCAAAGTTGTGAAGCTGAAAACAATTTTGTTGTACTTCATTCAACAGAAGATCTATTTTGCAAGATTTCACTTTTATAACACATATTTTGAAGGTCGGGGCCCTCTAGAGGGAGAAGGAGTAGAGGTAGGTACTTCAATGTACCTTCCAAGGACATACTTTAGCCTGTAGATGCATCCCTGAAAGTTTCATTTTCCTAAGATAACCCCTTTCTGAGATAGCAAGAAGTCAATTAACTAGAATTTTACCAAATGATTTTCTTTCAAATAAAATTGATCTACCCTAAATAGGGTGATAATCCTGTCTTCAAGCAATCATCACATTAAAGCTGCAAACCCATTGTTAACATCAGAATGCAAATAAGCTGAAATAGCAGTATAATTGACTAAGTATCAGTGCAGTATTAGCATTTTAACCATGGTCTAGCTCCTTTAGAATTATGTTTGAGTAACCTGATGTGAGCTACCTCTTCTAATCAGGACAGGGCTTTAAACTAATTTCCCAGGGATGAAAAATATGGTAGCTTTTCCTTTAACTACATATATTTAACTATATTGTGTATCAGACACAATTTAATTTTTAAGCTTTTTGATCTAAAGGATTTTTTTTTAAACTTGGTCAACTATCAGAGACAGCACCTTACCCATTCTTGAAATTATACTAAACAAATCTGATAAATTCTAGTAGGATCCAATTTGGTGATATTTTGCTATGTACATTTATTCCATCTTTCATTTAAATTTGATACTCCTTTCACTAACTTCAGCAATTCAACAAAAAATTCTACTTTTTGTGTATAGAACCCCCTCCTCTTTCCCTATTTGACCTAAGGTCAATGAAAAAAACTTTAAAAGCCTTAGCCTTTTTGACCTAGGGTCATAGTCTCAGAATCTCAATCAAACAGATGGGTGGACAAATAGATATTGCAATGTCTGTGTTATCTATAGTTAACACATTTGATCCCAGAAAAGATTTAACAAATTTTATCATTGTCACATCAAATTTAGCATGCTGATGAACCTAATATTTGCCTTGTAGTGTCCTTTTTCAAATAATATTTATCAAAAATAAAAAAAGTCTTTTATTTTTGCTGTTTAAGATGTTTATGATTTTACAGAATGTTATATTTGAGTGTGGGTGTGTGCTAGGATTAACAATGCTTATGACAGCAAAGGTCCTTCCATTTGTGGCACCACAGAGTATTGAATCCCTGACCCTAAACTCCTGATATTTGACATATGTGATTTGACATATGTGACATACTCCTGATTTGACATATGTGAAAAAATGTATTTAATTTTTTTGGCTCCTAAAGGTGTAGTTGAAAATAGTCAGAGCTTTGGGGTGTGAATCCCCTTATTTGTCCTGTTGGAAGGAGGCTAGTACTGTACTTGCAATTTTCATAGTTTCTTGTTAATCTTATAATCTCGATTTTTGCAATTTTCTTGTTTCTTTGCCACTTCAATGGTATTCTATGAACCTGTTCTTGTTCTTTGTAATATGCCTTTACTGTATTTGGGATATATTTGTAGGCTTCTCTTTGATACTCTACAATAGCATCCTTATTTAGATCAGGTTGCATGTAGCTTTTTCTGAATGTTGTCAAGTCTCTTAAGTCAATTATATTTGATGCTTTCCCTACTGTTTTTAGTTGATAAAAAAAAATCCAAAGAAAGTTCCCGTTGAAAAGAGCCCAAAAGTGAGATTGAATTTATCAAAGCTTGGAGGTTTGCCCCTTCAGTCTGTTGAAAGAAAACAGATTCATAATTGAAGCTTTGTTCAATTCAATCTTAAGAGTGACCTACATTTGTGACAATTCATTAAATGATTGTAAAGGGATACTTTTATTTATTTATTTGTCTTGTTTGAATTCTAAATGAGTTTTCTTAATTCTTTAAATTGATATACATTCCTTACAAATTAATTAGTTGCACCACAGTTCCATTTGCAAGTTTTCACCTACTTTGTAACCCTTGGTCTCAAAATTGCATAAAAATTTATTGAAGCTAGGGAACATAGAACTCCTGTCTGTTTGAAGAAAATGGATGGATGTAAGTTGGTTTAATTACACTAAAGTCCTAGGGCCATTGCAATTAAAACAAAACAATAAAGATTAACTATAAAATACTTGACATTACATAAGTATAACAGTCACAAAGAAAAACCATTCACAAAATTTTACTTTTGTGCTCAGTTGCCAACCTGAGCAATTGCCTAAATTTTTAAACCTTACAAAATATTTACCAGCCATCTCTCATGACTCACACTCTTGTCTATACATCAACAATACATTGAAAAGGAACAACTACCCTACTGACAATTCTTCATTTGACCATATGTTTAATAAGTTTAAAAGAAAGGCTAAGTCAGAAGCCCAGTAAAGGACCAGGTGGTCCTTTAGCCAGGAAGTGCAATAGGAAGCTAGGGGCCAGTCATCCTGTGCTTTTGCATGCCCTTCCTGCTTACTGTCCCCACATTTCTTTAGGTAGCCTTTTAAAGTTGGGCCAATTCTAGCTGAGCTAACAGTCACATCACTGATCCCTGTCCCAAACCAAATAAACTTGTAATGCCAGAAATTAAGCCTGTGCCCTTTGGACAAAGGATTCTCAAGCTAGAGAGCCAGCCACTTAGGAAGGAACACAAATGTGACCACAGAACAACAATTGTTTGAAAAAAGAAAATATTTAAAAATAAACTCAAGTCATAGTTGCTGCCCATAAACAATATGCATTTTATTTAGACAAATTAAATTTAAGACAGGTATCAACAAAACTCCATCAGAAATTGTATTTACTTAAGATACAATAAGCAATATGAAAGCTTAGTTTTGTGATATTCTAGTCTTGAAATAATACAAAATAAGAAAAATCGTATGTTCTATTTGTTTTCCACAAGCTCATTTGAGACTGCAATATGCCCATGGTGCACTTATAATCTCTCTAAATGCTTTAAACAGAAGGAATTGTAAAGACAATTGTTCTGATCAGAAAGAAAAATATTAACATAATTCTCTAAACTTGGAACTTTTTAAGACAACTTTTTAGCAAAGCAAATGCAAAACAAAAGAATTCAGCTAAAAGGTGGTAAAATATAGGACAAATCTAATTGGTCTAAATAATCAAGGCCTATAAACACAACTGCCTTCTAATCTCAATTCTTTGTGTTTCTGATTCTTAGCAGCAGCTTTGTAATGGAAAATCTCAGTTCTATTAGCCTACTAGATATGGTCTAGATGGTCCTGGAGACATTTACATTTTATTTTCTCTAGAGATAAATTTAGTGCATAAGTGGATATGCACTATGTTACAAATCTAATGATCACCAAATTTGCATGACCACTAGATTTCAAAGGCCAGAGAAAATTCGATCCTTGAATCTAGTGATGACCTTTGATCTTGATTGCCATCATAAAAAAGTCATGTGCCTTACTTATTGTTAGGCATAGGCCCACCAAAGACTATAGTAAATACTAGATATACCCAGTGTCTGACCTAAGCTATCCAAAATCAAAGTCTTGACAATTGTGCATGCATTATCTGTAAGAGAAAAAATTGCTCCTCCATCAGACAGAGCAAAAGAATGTCCAGTACTTTAATTTGCAGTAGTAGCAAAGTGATTAGGAGCTACATGGAAGCTGTTTCAATCTGATGGTTGATTTCTGTTTCTTCCCCTACTACTGAGTTGCTTTTGAGTAGGGATTTGAGCTTCAAAGAACAAATGACAAAAACAGCTTTCGGACTGAGTATTCAGAATTAACCCTGCATCCGGATGCAGCATTCTTTGTGAAATAAGATTTCGGACACGGTCATCAAAATCTTGGTCGTAAGATTTTTTTTCTATCTGAATAAGACCTTAGTTACTTCAAAAACCGTTCCTGGTGAATGTAAAATTTAAGTAACTTCTCTAGTTACTTGATTTTTCACCTGGAACACGCTCATGTTACCCGTACCGTTTCAAGTGACACGTTGCCGCATAAGTATCTGTTGTTATCTCATAAGGGTTAGACCCGGATAAGTGGAAATGCAATGGAACATGTAAACGAACCAAGGCTTCCACATCTCAAGTTTTCCCATGAGATCTCATGTTTTCGGAAGTTTTCTCATGGGAAAAAAATTTGTCTCATGTTTTTAGAGGTTTTCTCACATTTTTAGAGATATTCAGGTTTTTTTCATGTTTACCTTCATTCGATATAATCTCCCGATTTCTGTTGATCTGAACTCTGTCCAACTTGAAGTTTATGATCTTACTCAATTTTCTGGCAAACTGCAAAATATGTCTTTATTGCCCGTAAAAGGGGAATTTCGAACCTTAATTAATGACATAGTTGGCAGCTTGTCCCGTGATTTATCACTGTTGTGTTCGAAAAGGGTTGATTTGATTCTTAGTTCATAACTTCATCTGATCTGACCAGATCAGGTTCACTGGATAATTTGTGTAGAATAAGGACGTGGTTTACCTTACACGAAAGGTTTTTTTTTAGGGTAAGTACTAAGTTTACTGGAACTGGACAATTACACATGCCTGCACGTGTGCAACCCAAGAAGTAGTCTACTGGCCTCTTCTAAGGGGTTAGGCGGCTTTTATACTTCTATTATGTGTTTCTTTACCAAAATAACATGTTTTAACTTGAAACCAGTTCTTAAACTGTTGCCAGTTCAAGAATTCTATAGTACAAATTCGAATTCACTATTCTTACGGATCTTATAGACATTCGGTATTTGTCAGACTAATAGCCTAATCTATATCAAAATAACGATTTCGAGTGCCAGTAAAATTGGCTTTACAATATAGGAGGATGGCTTTTAAGATGTAGGCCAAAGCAGGCCATACCAAATCTGTTTTCAAAGGGGGAAATCTGTTTTAAATTGCCGATATGTTTAAATTTTAAGTCACCGTGTTCAAAGTGTATTATTTTGCTTTTCAAAGTCTGTTATTTTGGTCTGTTTTAGGGAGACCAGAAATCTCGAAAAACGGTTAGAATGGAGGGATCGGTACATCAAGGACCCGATCAAACTGACTTGTAAATGAAACTTTACTCGGTCAGATATCCGTGGGGATAGTGGAGGAAGGAAGAATCCGGAATATTGAGCCATGCATAAATTTGGAACGGGTGACCGGAGGGTACAGCCCCCTTATCTTTTTCCGGAATTCCGGATACCTGGAAGTTTGAAAGCCCCTTTTTTGGATTATTTTGATATACTTTCGGACAGGTTCAAATTCCAGATACAAGAACAAGAATACAATAAGACCTTCCTGACCGAAGAGCCTCTTATGTTCAAACTCAAAATGGAAACGGAAGGGTTACTTTGTACTTTCGCTTTTTCTTTCATGTTATCCAATCATATCAAAGGATCTGATGTAATGTGTTTGGATGTAAGTACTGAAATTGGATACTTGCCAATTAAGGATATCTATATTGGCTTAAGGCAGCTACAATTCTCCAAGAGTATGTCGAAGGAAGGAACCTCACATACGAGGACGCTAATGTCCAAATTGTTCTCAGAGTTCTACCAGGAGTTCATTAATCAAGTGCAGATTAGGTTCGATTTTTCAGCACCTATATTTAAGAACTTGGTCATGCTTGAACCATGTAAGGCTGCAAACATGGAACCCTCTATGCTGATACCGTTCTTCCACTTTTACAGCAGTCCAGACTGGGACAAAAAGAGAATAGAGAGTGTGTTGAGGAGCATCAGCACGCTAGAAATTCCGTTTAAGCTACTAGAAAGTCCTCTGCTTTTCGAGCGGAAAATTTTGTCAATGAAAACGCCTTGTGGGTCACTGAGATTTAAGAACCTTCAGAAGGTATCTTCTTTCACTTCCGTTTTCAAATGTTGTGGTGGAAAGGTTGTTCAGCACTCTATAAAACATTAAGACAGACAATAGAAACTCTCTGTCATCTGAATCTTTAGGTGCATTTCTGCAATCTCAGAGGGGTTTCAAGAGGGTTGGACCATCAGTGGCGGATAATCCTCATTGTGGAAGAGCCTTAAAATGGTAAAAGCCAGTACAACTTCTAAAGAATGTAGGGGAATGCCAATTATGAAACCTTAGTCCGATGATTTATTTTTATTATCTTAGTTGGAAGTTGATATTAGCAGTGTTCCTTAGTAACGAGCGAACTAACTGATGATACTCTGTTTTTTTCTTATATATGCTTTTTTAATTCGCTGGTGACTTCTTTTACCCATTTTCGGGCTCATTAGTGGCTAGTTTTTCCTCATCGTTGTAGACTCCCCAAAATTTGTTTGGCAGTCAGGTTCTAGTAAGAAGTAAGTGGGATATGGTAAATAGGTGAGAACAAGAATCTCCCTTGAAGGTGCAACACCAAACCCCAATGAGTAAAAACCAGACACTAATAGGAGCGCAGAATACGTGCCTATTAGTTGAAAGCTGACTTTTGATAGAAATGAGTGATATAATGATCTGTGGGTTTCGTTTGAACACTGAATTCAAAATATAAACAAAAGAAAATTCTCATGCGAAATCTCATGTTTTTCAGGTTTCAACGTTCTCATGTTTTCTCATGTTTTTTGGCTATGATAATATGTTTTTGACAATTTTGAAGTGTAAGCCCTGAAACGAACACGGGGAATATTTCGTTTTCATCATAGCCCAAACAAAACGCCTCCATTTTATTTTCTAAAGGTAGGACCCAAGATTAAGAGGAATAAAGTTAGCCTAGTGATCCCTTTTTCTCTAAATTAATAGAAAACGTGAGAAAAACCATTTTACTTATTTTATATTGCCTTAGCTTTAATCTATAAAGTTTTTTTTATCATAGATAACTTATTTTAGGCCAGTTTTTCAACATCATTTTCATAGGTGTATTTTCATCTGCTAAATTGTTTTCATTTAAATTCTGGCTTATTCAACTTGGACGCTTGTTTTCCAGCTGGGTAAAGCATTCCAAAATGGATCTGCTATCCAAGTTCACAGAATCCTTTGGCTAGCATAGGCTATTAGAAGTTTTAAGCTTGTGTGGCTGTGGGGTCTACTCTATCCTTATCTGTAAGATGATTCGATTTGTAAATAGCCTATTAAGTAAAACTAGACTAGTTGTTTTTTCAGTTTTTAGATTATAATTAACTGACCACATTTAAAGGAGGCAAAAACTGATGAAGTTCTAGTACAAGACCACTTTAAAGTGGAGTATGCTAATGAAGTAGGAGTAGTAGGCTAGGCTACCATTTAATTTCTTACTTTAAGCTTCTGTTTTTCCCAATATCAGAGTCATGTTTGACAGTAAAATCCTCTTCTTTAACCGTTTTTTTGTTATTAGTTGTTTTTTTAATTTTATACAAAACTAACAATTTTAAATGCACTAATAGTTTACAGTAGAGCCAAATCAAGGATGCACACTGAAACTTGATCACAAACTTGTAACAGATGTTTATTTGTCATAAACATCTGTTCTTAGGGGAAGAGAAATGAGTAGAACAAAATATCTGTATTCAGTACCACAATCTATAGTATCCACTAAAGTGGTACATTTTTCACCTCCAACACTGTGGATTGGTGAATTTACCAGCACGTGACAAAGTGCCTACTTCAGACTATAGAACCAAACTGGCGAATGTGATATATATTAGTAAAAACTATTTATATTTAGCACAGATGGGGATCATACCAAATAAAGAAATAATTAAATTTTATAAAACTGTTTGAAATATTTTACCTCACATTGGCTTGGGACAAATTAATATGTTAATATCTTCTTTGCTGTTCCCCCTACTAATGTAAATTGTTTTTGTTTTAGAGTGGAGCTTCTAAGGCAGAAGGAGAATTTAGTTAAAAGCTTTAAACTAATTTCCATATATTATGTGTGTCATATTTGGTAAATACATTAGTCCACATTGAACAACTCTTTTTAAACTTGTGTGTAGATCTCATTATCCTTTGTCTGAAACTCTTTTTCCATGCTGACTGAAATGTGATTATATTGTAAATGGTACCATGAAACCAATTTTGGGTACAGTCTGAAGTGTTGGCACTTTGGCTATAACAAAATCATGGCTGCAAAGCAAGGATTTGCTTTAGCCAAATGATATTCAGAAATGGTTCTGCAGTCTATGTTATAAGATATTTTAAGTATCATCCCTACCTCCAAGACAGGAAATTATATTTTTTTTAAAGCTAAGTTTGACCTGCCCCACCTGGTTTTTAGTTATCTCACAGTGAATATTGAAAACACTAAAAAGCTGTATAAAATTGATCTGAAATCTAAACTATTGACCTGATGGTCTGTTCAGAAAAAAAAAATGTGACAGTTCTGATGAAGTGGTAGCTAACAAGAGACAGTGACATTAGTTCTGTAGTAACAGGTGTATTACCTTAGTGTTGGGTAAATGAAACTGGAATGGATCAAAATCCCATATAAGGGTCTGAGGAGGTACTTTCAGCCTTATACATTTACTTCCCTACCTATAAGATTTGTAAGATTCTAGAAGCTTGACTTCTAACTTAAAACAAAAAATCAAATTTGGTAATTGATCCCAGCTCAAATCCTTAGACCTACTTGTCCAAGGCACTCAGTCTAAGAGAAGTACACTATAGCTAAATTACAAAAAAATTTGTCAAAGTTAGATGTGTATAACCTATGTTCTTATAATCTTTAGAGCCCTAAAGTAGGTTATAGGTGGACTCTGAACTTACACTTATTCAAATTTTAATTTATTTATGGATTAATTTCTGAAGGTTTTATTATTATAGCTGGCCAAATGTCCTTAACCTGCAATTTGCCATGCTTTTTCCTCTCTTTCTTCTGTAATTACATTATCAGGCTTTTTTATTGGAGTAAATAGTCTAAAACATCTTAACAGTAATGCCCTTTTGATTTCCAATGTTCTATAGAGTGGAAAACAAACCAACAGAAGATAGCTTGATTATGAGTTTAGTATGAAAAAACAGCAACAATTTGTACAAGAAAAACAAATCTGGAACTAAGGTCTTCTGAAGCTTAATCCTTATGTATTTTGCTGCCCCTCAATCCTTTGGTCCTCCTCATTAGTGGTTGAGGAGTATATGCCTGGGAGTCTAGAGGTTTTTTGAAGTCAAAATCTTAATGCAAATCCACAAAGTTGTGTATCTAAATCTAATATAAAGTATTCTTAACCTCCAAAGTGAAATGAAATATTTTTTTTTAATTAGTGTTAAAAAAAGAGTAAGATTTCTAAGAAGTTATACCCAACAATTGGTTAGGCTAAACTGGATAGTAGTAGCAACAAATTTTGCATAACTCCTTAATGCTAACAATTGAAAAAAAAACTGTGTTTGTATGTCATTATTTTTCAAAGAATTTCTTGTTTATAAGCATAAGTATCTTTAACTTATATAATCAAGCCATTCTTCCATAAATAAATGAATAATTGTGATAGTTATTCCTTTAGAATAGGATGTTAATCTTTATTAATGTTTTGTCTCTAACAGAAAACCTGCGATGGAATTCTGTCTACATCCAGTCATTACAGTGGGCCCAAGAGTGCCCTCAATTACTTTGTTTGGAGATTTTAAAAATCTTGCAATTAAAGAGAAAAATGATGATATTACTTAATGTGAATAAGGTAATCACTTGTTTGGTTTTTTCACATAATTTTCTCAAAACTCTTGCCAATGAATAAAATTCCTGAAGTATGGCATGAAGAGTATATACCTGACAAAAGTATTTCAACTTGGAATCAAACTGAAGGAATTCTGGAGAAAAATTCTGCTTTTCATTATTTGGCAATATATGCTTTATGAATAAAATTTTCTGAGTGTATACATCCTAGAAAAGTTGAAAGCTCTAGTTAAGTGAATTTGGTTAAAGCAGATCTAATTATACCTTGAAAGTGAAAGGCTCTGCATAGTGAAGTCAATATATATTTAAGTTGGAATAGTCAAAGTATAAAAAACCTTGTTCTGAAGATGGACATATATTATGTAGCAGATCATCTGGATTATCATTTGATGAACAGAAGGCAGCTAATAGCATAATACTGCCATTTGATGAAACAAAAAAGCAGAATTTACCTTTCTGATAGATGCAGTGTTTTCATAGTTTCATACATTATTCTGAAAAAGGAATGGAAAAGCTAGTGTTTTATTGCTGTTTCTGTTTGAATGTTATTGTTGCTTGAATGCTGCTATCACAATGGAAATTTCAAGAATTGGCCTATTATAGAAATGTCAGTTCTATATTATCAAACAAATTCTGATTTTATATTACCTACACGAAAATGAAGAATAAGTCTGGTATGAATCATATCATCTTAGGCACAAACCTGATATGCCTTGATTTAGAAGCGACATAAGGCTGGTGATCTATTGGTGGAAGTTGTCTTAAATATTTAGAGCTGTGTAAAGCTTTGAATCAAAAATTTTATGCCAAGATAAGGTTCATTGTTTTTTAGTTTTCTAGATAGAGCTTTGTTTCCAACAAGCTATGGAGTGATTTAAAGTAGCTCAACTGGAAACTGAGGGTCTTCTGTGGGTTTGGATTCAGGAAAAGTTAAATTAGAAAATTGGAAGACATCAGAATGGTGTAAAGTGCAGAAATAATGTAGATGTAGAAAAAAAGATGCAGCTCATCTCTACACTATAAATTTCTTCTAAAATGGTAAAATCTGCTAATGAGGAAAGCATATAGATATCTTACTTTATTATTAATGTGGTGTTTTTATTTATGTGCAAGTGAGTATGGTAAATTGCAGCAATTGGTCTGTCTTATTACTTCATTGGATTCTTGCAGTTGGAATACTTGCTTCATGTCTGATGGTATGCTTTTAAGAAGGTTTTTAAATCACTGTTTATAGTTTTTTTAGCTGTAAAAAAGCTGTTCAAACCAATAAGAATGTATCATAAATGGTAAGTTTATTTATAAGATGGTAAAAAGATTAGGCCTCTCCTCAGTGATTTTCTAAGTGTAACTAAATAAACTAACTGAAAATTAGGGGGCAATTTAAAATAAATCAACAAGATTACAACATTGGTACTAGAATAATGCTATCATTAAAGTGCATATTGATATAGAAATTGATGTTTAAGTTTGTCTATCTTAGGTTTTTGTATTGATCTGATTATAGAAAAAAAAGCTTTTTTTTTGTCTACTACATTACTGACTTTAATTTTTTTTTTATCTTGTTACATGTAACATTTAGTTATGTTGAAACAATTTTTGTTGTTTTTGTTTTTGCTTTGTGATCATTTTTAGTAAGGATTATTATTTGTAGAAAATTACTAATAGGTAAAAAAAGAGATTTTTGATCTATCTTATTTAATTGTGGTTTTGCTGCATTTATAGATGTTTTAAAATCAATTTTATTATTGATATTTTTTTAATGTATTTAAATTTCACTGTCAACGAATGCTGAAGATAGTACATTAGAAGGGAAAGGGGGCAAAAAAACTCATTACAATTTTTGGCCATTATTTTTCAATTTTCTAGAGGACCCCCCCCCCATGCCCTGCATGTCTTGCCTGTTTAGGTACTTGCTATGGTTATAACAATAACCTTGTTGAGAAGACATCACTTGAATCAGCCAATTCTGATTAGATAATTTTAAGCCATCTTCAAGCTTGTTGTTTTGTTTGATGCCAGTGAAGCTTATAAGTTCTGTATTTTCTAATTTGAGTTTTACAATACTTCCAATGGTGTATAGTAGATAACTTTTTGGAAGCCCCACTGTGTTTTGTTTTGGAGATGAAGATATTGTCTAATGTTGTTGAGACTCAGTGAATCATTCCTCATAGAAGATAATAATTCTCGTTGTGATGGATTTGCTCTTGGCACACTTACAGTACAACAAGGGCTGCTTGTTTATGTTAAGAGAGTTATTTCCTGCTTGGTTATCATATCAATCAGCTGCAAGGGTGATTTTCTCTTTTGAGGGTGGGAGAGAAACACAATCCTCCTAAGTGAAGAATTCAAATCACCTAATTGTGCAAAGCTCTGGTCTGAAGGACTACAGAGGCTTAGCTATCAGGGAGATGAAAATTGTGCTACTTCTTTTCAATGAAGAACATTTTTGAACCTTTTTGGAAGTCTGCATATAAACTGGCCAAACAATTTAAGCCCATTAAAACAAAAACAAAGGGTATGTTTGTGATGCTGGGGAAATAACCACCATATTGATAAAGTTGGTTTCCTTTTGTGCAAAGCAAGTCTTCTATGCAAAGCCTTTTTCTCCAGGAAATTGTGAAGATGATGGGTACGTTGGCTGGGCTGGTTGACTGGAAACTAATACTGGTTGACTGGAAATCATAAGAATAAATGTACTATTGCCCCTGTAATGTTGATCATTATTGCCTGAATTAAGGTTAGAAGGAGTTATGATTACCAGCATGTGTCTGTCCATTTCTGTGGATGGGGAGAATCGCCCTTAGTGTTGATTCAAAGGACCTTCTCTCCCACCTCTGCCAGCTAATCCCTCCAAAATATAGCTTGTTTCAAAAGTTTGGTTTGATAGCTTGAGAACATTTTTGTGTTATATGTTTAGTGGGTTTTTTTACCCTTGTGTTTAGATTTGTGTATACATGCAACAACTAATTAATGCAACTTTATCTGGTATCTTTATTTTTTATAGAAGATAGCAGACAATCTATTTTTTTCTTCTTTTCAGAATTGATTTTGTCATTTAATATTTCTTAACAGCATAATTAGAGAAATGTGTTCTTATGTTTAATATTCAACTATATCTGCAATCTATGTACTGTAATATATATATATATATATATATATATATATATATATATATATATATATATATATATATATATATATATATATATATATATATATATATATATATATATATATATATATATATATATATATATATATATATATAGTGTGATTGCAAAAAATCACTGTCAGAATTTGTTTGTCTCAACCCCAGAAAACATTCCCCTTTCCATATATTGAGATGTCTGGGTTTTGAGCTCAGTTAAGCAATGTTAACCCATGCTGCTGGTCACTCAAAGTTTGAAAAAGTTCAAATTTTTGGCCAAAAAGCTGATGCAGGGAGCCATAACTCCAGAATGGTAAATGATAAAAATACACTTAATGTCTCAAAAGAAAGCCAATGTTGTTCTTGAAACTTTACATTCTGAACATAATTGTTCTCTTTTTAAGGAAAACAGAGGTACAACAGTCTTTAGTCCCAATAATGTGACCTGGTACCTTTTGGAGCCAGTTTGGGTATTCTAAGAATTTAACAGGTTTTGCATGATCTGTCTTGGAATTAACATTTTTATATTAAAAAGTATTTTGAAACTCAATTTGCAAACATAATGAGCCTTTTGTTCAAATTTAATCTTTTATTCTATGGGGATTACGTGACTATTTTACCAAAGAAAGTTCTGTTTGACAGGAAAAGGAAACACAGCATAAATACTGAACCAGGTAGACAACATCTACCAGGAAATTGGGATCTTGGAGGAAATAAATGTCTCTGAAGAAGCTGTAGAAGATCCAGGACCATTTGAAAGCAAGAGGATGAAAGTTTCATTTGCAAGGGGTTTTAAAAGCATTTAAAACATGAAACTGTCCAGTTTGTTAGATGAACATAAGGTATCCAACAGAAATGCCACACAAATTTTAATAGCTACTCTAGAAGCACTAAATCTTAACCCTCTTCGAGTACAAGGTCTTGAAAAACTTTGCTAAACATAGAAGGCAAATATTCAGAGAATAATATAAAAAAAATTAAAGTAAATATTCCTGAAAAAGAACCCCTGGTTGTCAATTGGGACAGTAAACTTTTACTTGGTGTTTAAAAAATGAACAATGTGAGTGAATAGCTGTTGCAATTTCACATGGCAAAAAGGAACAGTTGTTGGGAGTTCCTGTAACAGCTCTGGAGAGGAGCAAGTCATAGCTGTATATGAAAGGGGTCTTTCCAACACTGTCAAGGCGATGTGCTTTCATACTTTGTTATACCTAGCTTTCCATCATCATATCTTGGAAATTCTATGAAGAGGCATATTTCACACAAAAATAAGATCAACTCCTGGGACTCATCCAGACATTTTTAAAACATTTCTCACTCCATGGCCCAAAATAGACAAAGAAAAATAAAACACAGGTATCATTGACAATCTAGTATAAAAGCAGCTAACTCCATAAGTAATTACAAATGTTGCAGCTGAATTCGAAACCAAATTAACTAAGAGTCATCCAGGGATAACTAAGGAGTATTTACAGTTGGCTCTTGTATTTATTGGATCTTTATATGGCAATTTTGTGGGTTTTAGAACTCCAGGAAAAATTCATCACGCTAGGTGGGTGACAATCTGACAAAGACTATTTACTGCTTTACAATGTTTATTTTTCCCATCAATCTAATATGTCTGAGGAAGAAGAAAGTTCTGTGCATGCAATATTTGTTTTTCTAGTTAAAATCTATTGTAAAGCTTGGTTCAATGCTTCAAAAGCTCATCTTGCACCAAAGCAAGATTTATGTAATTTGTATGGTCTGTTAGACTATAAAGAAAATGACAACAACATTACAGAAATAGCCTGGCCAAATTTTTGAACCCTTTGTGGTATTTGACTGCAGACTTGGTGGGATTTATCTTTTTCGGTCCCACCATTACAAACGACGAAAAGTTGTTTATGGCTAATAAATTGCTTGGTAGTACTTGTAAACCATCAGAGAACACCAGGGTTGTAAACCCAAAAGTCAGGAAAGAAAAATTAAAACAGGTAGTTGAAGGAGGGTTGGTAAATTTACTAACCAAAGAAACGTCTACATTCTTCAAACAGTTTAATATAAAAACAGATTTTCTAAGACAATATCCAAACACCTGGCCTCAAAATAATGATTTCCCAGGTGGATTGAAAACTGCCAAAAAATAAAAGTAGTTAATGATCTGGCTGAGTGTGGTGTTAAATTAATTAACAATATTAACAACCTTATGGCAAAAGATAAAGGCCAAAAGCAATATGTCCCCCAAGTTGTAAGCAAATGCTGAGTATTACATCCTGACGTTTCAAAAACCACTTTAACAAAAGCCTTAGAAAAGAAAAACAAACTAAAATTATCAATCATGATTGTACTATGTCTGGATCATTTTCGGGTCGGTTTTGTGTGTATTATGTACCTGACTTGTATATTTTAAAATAAAAATGTCAGTAGATTTATCGGTATTACTTTTTTTTATTATATTCGTGCTTTAAACAAAAAAATATTTATAACGAAGTGCACTCCTAGTGGTACCAGGTCACGTTTTTGTGGCTAGACTGTCGTAATTCGGATTGACTTAAAATAACCACAATTTTGTATAGAATATGAATTTTGAAGAACAATATTGGTTTTCATCTGAGGTATTAAGTGGGTTTTTATTATTTACCGTCATGGAATTATGGCTCAATATATCAGCTTCTTGGCCAACAATTGATTTTTTTTTCAAACTTTGAGTGAACCAATGAAACCATCCAGCATGTCCTATTTGATTGTCAGCCACTGAATGTTGAGACTATTTCTCTTAAAAACCTCTGCTACATGACTAATATTCCAAATACCTACACTGCTATCCTGAATTCTAACCTGCCTTGGCATGTGGAAAGAAATATTTTTAAGGCATCTTTTTTTATCTTAAAGAAGAGACAAATTGATTGGTGACCATTAATGCACTATAGAAAGATTTTTTAAGGCATCTATTGATATCTTAAAGAAGAGACACGTTGATTGGTGATCATTAATGCACAATGAAGTCATTGAAAAATGGGGGTTATTGATTATTTGTTTTGTAGAGTGCAGGAGTAAGTGTGAATAACTGTATTGGTACTGATCAATCTATAGGTCTTAAACTGTTGGGGATAGCTAACCCAAGTACCTGCAATTCCCACAACCCTTATTAGGATCAAGAACTTTAATTGGGATGATTGGTTTTTAATTGATAAGAAGACTTGGTTACATAGGAGGACAATATATTTCTGAATATCCAATTATACTTTTTGGAGGGTCAAAGGGGTGAAAGGACTAATTGGTAGTTTTTATACCTTGTATTCAAAATTTTTGAACTGGAACGAGCAGCATGGGTTAGCTTCATTTAATCAAACTCAGAGTTCTTCTAATATGTTTTTCTGACGCTCAATCCTAATGAAATATACCAAAGTAAGATAAAAATGTAATACTTTAGAAACAAATTCGGGCTACATATTTGCACATTAGGGATGGGGGTTAAGTATAGCGGGTCTTCTTGCCTAATGTGTTATGTACAACTATTCTGCATATTATGTAGTAAAAAAAATTCTAGCTTCACACTGTCCAAATACTCAAACACCCCCCCCCTCCTTCAGTGTGCAAATATATGGCCGAAAATAAATATTTTCTATCTTTTCTGTCACTTCTCCTTTTCTTATCTCATGCTAAGCTGAAAGAAACTAACAAAAAAAGGTTCTATAATGTGTCAGCGAATGAACAACATTAGGTAGGGCGTTTATCATACAAGTGCCCAAAAATGTATGTTTATGCACTTTTAACAGAGGAACCTAAAGCCATTGTTTAGTGTCACCAAAAATTGTGTTTGTATTATCAAGCAATTTATGAAAGTCATATCATCACCAATTGTATCCTTTAGCATTAGAAATGAAATTAGATTTTGAATATGTGCTGAATGAATATAAGTTTCTAATGTTCCTGCTGATACAGTTATTCTACAAAAATGAGTACCATTGATGAGAGGCATTCAGCCCAACAGCAAATTTTCTGCATTCCTAACATTGAAGTAGAAACAAAAGAGGAAAACGATTTAGCTATAGTTTGCTTTGAAACTTCTTAAAAAAATCCTCTGCAGAATTTTAAAGTATTCTTTTTGTGGAAGTCAGTGAAATAAAGAGAACATGATTTTGATAAGTTATAACCTATAAAGACCTAGAAGAGATGAATTTGGCCATGTTGACCATAAAGACAAAAAAGTGAATAAAGAAGCTTAATAATTTGGTTTTGTTAAAAAAAAGTGCCTTGGTGTGGAGTAAGCCTTCTTTGGTTATTTCTTGTCCATTGTGGATATTGTTTGCTGTGTGCATTATTCTATCAGCGTCAATTGTTGGTACATATATTTTGCATTGCACCCCTTGATGACATTGGCCTAGTGCTTTTTCAATATATTCTTCTATCTTGACTCCATCCTCCTTAAATACAAGATGAAATTATTATTCCAGTGCAGATGTAACTGAGTGGTCAAGAAAATCTCAGGACAGGTGTCTTGAAAGTGAAAGAAGATAATTCCCAAAAAATTGTGCTCTAAAACTAAGCATAAGAGATTAAACCTATTTATGAGATATATGGAGAATGTGATAAATTTCAAGAAAATGCAGTATTGAATTGGCTATCTGGAAGCAGACTTTTGACAGCCTTTTAATGTGTATAGATTTGAGAAAATCTGTTGGGATCTTGTGGCTCTTGTGCTAAAAATTTATATTGTCCAAGTATGAGCTAACCTTTATTTTGAGCTGCAAAGTGTTGAATACATAATAGGGAGGGATGTTATATTTGTTCCTGATGGAGAAATAATATGATTTTAAACTTTATTCTTGTGGTGAAGAGTCCTACAGATCCTGTATGCTGGTATGTTTAGTGATGTTTTTCGTCCTGTTTATATTTTCTACCTGTAGGCTAGGTATCAGAGCATAGAGATGGGGAGGGGAAATTTTTCCCTGATGAGCTTGCTTTTTAGAAAATTTTGTTTCCCAGTAGTTTTCATTATCATGTTTGTAAAAAAAATGACTTTAATGCACTTTACATCCCCTTGTGATACACACACACACACAAAAAAACAGTGTTAGTAACAATGAAGATTGCAAAGATCAGTTGAAGATCAATGCACAAAAATCATTTTCTAAATATTTTGTGAGAAGAAAAACTCTTTTGTATAATTTGTACTAGAAAAGATATCAACAAAGCCTTAAAAATGAACAAAACCTTATAACACTGTAAATAAACATTGGTATTTAGGTATGCCTCCCCACAGAGGGGGGGGGGGGGTCAGATCTGTGTAAAATATGCTGTTTAAAGATACTTCAAATATGTTTTTGTCCATTCCTTCAAAATATCCTCTGATTCCCTTTGGGAAGATTTTTGCATGTGAGTGCATTTTTTTCCTTTTTCACATCACCCAGCCCTCCCCCCTAAATGTTAAATCTGTGTATGTCTATGCTTCAATATTGCTGAATTAGATGTCAAGGTCAAATAAAAAAAAAGTGGTCAAATTTTATGTATGAATTTTCTTTTCTTTTTTCCTTGCATAAAAGAAGCAAATATTATACATCTTATCAAACAGAAACAGTTATAAATTTCAAACCCTTTAAGTGTCTATTCTTTGTTGCTGCCTTTTCTTTCTATTTGTGTCTTAATATGAATTTTTTTTTGTTTCTTATTGGGCTAAAAATTATGTATCACTCTTGAGGTGAATAGTCAATAATTGGGGATTCTTCTAGAAATTGAACTGACTAAGAAGATTCTTGATTTTCCATTTGTTATGCAAATCACTTGAACAACAAGGATGCACATATAAAGTTATTTTGATGGTTAGATGAGAACCTGGTTAAAAGTTCAGACAGTCGGCAAAATGAAAATATGATCATTTTTAAGGTATCTGAATATGCTCCTATAAATTTTCACATGTTTTAAATGAATTTAAGAAGAAAGACTTAAAAAAAGATAAATTCACTCATTGGTAACAAAACAAAATTTTAAACTCTAAAAAGTAATAAATGTCACTTTATAATTGAAAAACTGTTGGTTCAGTTGACAAATCAGTCTTAAAACGTGGCAGAAACGACCAGTTTGACATGTCCATTAAATAACATAAACAATACTGGCTTACTCTTTTGTTTTTAATTTTTCCAACATCTGCAAATGCATGAAATTTCGATTTTTAAAGCCTGGGTCAACTCATTTACATAGGAAAATCAATTACTCTTAGTTTTGTATAAACATTAGCCAATATTTTTATGTACAGCAAGAATCAGACTATTGATCATATACAAGGCCCAGCCACAACTGATTCGTGGATTGCCAGCACTAAACCTTAAATGTGTTAGTTTTCAAACATTCATTTAGTGCTTTACTTAGCTTGTAGTGGAGATGAGTGATTGTTGCTTATTCTAGAGGAAAGCATTTTATGTGCATAGTTTACTAAAGAAAAAAAAATAGAATAATGACAAGCTAACGTTGTATATTTCGGTTTCATTTTAATCCAATCTGAAGGTCATTTCTAAATATGGTAGTCTTTGTTGTTTTATCTTTGCACTGAGGAGGGGTCATTATTTTGTGATTTGTTTCTTATTCAGTCCTTGTATATAATATGTTCTTACTGGTTTGACCGTGACAAAAGGATATGACTTATATAATCACTTTTTTCAATTTTTATACTCTGATATTGTTTGATTTAGTCTTGATGCTGACAAACTTTAAACTGCTCCAAGATTTAATGCTATGACTTAAATTATTATTGTTTATTTTAAAACAAAGATCTTTTTTTAAATAGGAGATAATTAGTATCATTTTTGTCTCTTTATTTAGAAAGGCTCTCCGTACATTTTCTCAAATTTATATCACTGGAAAGAATATTAGCAACATATTTACCAAAGAAAAGAAGAGCAAGTAATAGTTTTTCTCTGAGACAATGATTTGTGTATTATCTTTCATCCTTAGTTTAAAGTGGGTTGAAGCAAATGTTGATGAATAGCATCCTTAAAATAGTATGTCAGGTCATGTGTCTTTTTTTTGGGGGTTATTTGTTTATTTTCAAAGAAAGTGTAATATTTCTAATACTAGTTTTGCTGGAAGGACAAAAATTCAAATTTAAAACTTTATGATCCTTTGACAAATATTAAGAAAATTGTGTTTTTATTTCCATGTATGCTGATGCACCTCTCTACTGTTCAATTAAATACCGTATTTTTAAACACAGTTTAAATGTAAAACATAATTTTAAAAAATCTTTAGAAAACAGTTCCACATGGAAAGACTTTTTGATAAACCTTTTTTTTTTGTTGTTGTTCAAACCATTTTTTCTTTTAATATTCCAGATGCTTGAATCAGAAACGGCGCCTTGTCGAATATTACTGCCTCATGATGATTTCAGTAGAATAAGTATTACTGATCTAAAAGAGCAATGGAAAAATCAGGAAAGATACATTGACTGGCTTGAAAGTAAACATGCTGCTACTGCAGTTGGTAAGATTGTTTTATAATTATTGTTTTCGCTTATATGATCTTACTTTATTTAACTATGCTATGTACACGCTTATGTTTTCATGCTATGGGTTTTTCGATTTGGTTCTTTGCTTTTGCTACCTTAATTCATTGAATGTTTGGGACAGCATTTAATTTCTTGATAAGGAGGATGAGCTTAAATTGTCTATCTTAAGCGAATTAAGATTAATATATAAAGGTAATTTTATTGTTTTAAGTAAGCATATGAATATGCATTCTTGTTTTTTAAGACAATTAATTTTTTCCACATATAGAGATTTGTCCAATTTTACTTTTCAGTCTTCTCCTTATTAAAACTATCTGGTTGGGTTATTTTGTGCATACCAGACACTTATTACCGGTGCTGTGCAACCAGACATTTTATGGCTTATACAAGGAAAAATTAGACCTACGTTGCCTGAGCAACGTGAAGTGTTGCGGCAACCTTTGTCCGGCTTCGCCGAATAAAGTGTTGCGAGAGCAACACTTTGGTTTTGTTTCTTTGCTATTGGTTAAACGCTGAAGTTGTTAGCCTATCAAAGCTTTTAAAACGTTATGTTCAAAGAAGAACGCGATCAGTAATCACATGATCAAAGGCTATTCCTCAGCGTTGTAAAAACAACAATAACAAAAGAATATTGAAAGAAGGGATTAAATTGACTTTGCAGCCAGTTGAAATTTATCCTTTTCAATCGTAGACATCGTGACGGATCAAGACTTGGAACAATATCTTATATAATCTAGTTGGTATTATAAAGCTATCCATAACTTTTCAAGATCAAAATACCATAGATGACACTCTATTAGTTATTACGAAACTGCCTCGTTGTTTTACGTTATCGTTTGTACCCGTTGCGTAAAAACTTAATTCTAGGTTACAGTGAGTATGGGTAGGCTACACCAACTAGCAAAAGTTACAAACCCTTCTTCACTAAAGATGATTGTAGCCTAACAGACGATTATTACTTACAAGTCCCCTACATGTCTTACCACTGGAACCAACTCAGTCTTATCATCAAATACACTGGAAACAAATAATAGGTACACCAAATAGCAAAATTTGTAAACCCCTCACTGCCAAAAATGACTACGAGCTAACATCTGACCTTTCCTTACAAGTCCCTACATGTCTCACAATTGGTATCGGCTTATTCTTGGTTTCAGTGTTCTCCCTACTACTGAAGTTGTCAACCCCTTGAAACTTTCAAACTAGTATATCTCATGAAGGAATTTTTATATCAAATGGATGACATATACTTGATCAGCTCGTCAAGAGCAATCGATTGCCGTCGGAATTTTTTTTTTCTGTGTTAGTTCAAAAGTTGATTTTTTTGCCGTAGGCCAACTTTCTAACATCACCACTTAGAAAGGAGCAAAGGATAAGCTCCAATTTCTTTAGCAATGACAGAACTTTAAAGTTTAAGAGGTACGTCTGGTAACATTTCTCTACCTCAATCCCAAGTCCGAAAACAAAAATGATAAACCCAGCCGAAATCACGGCAGCACTTTCGGACCCGTGGGGAAATGCCGCTTTTTTGCTTCTGTAAATTTTTCTATTTATCACTCAAAGAAGATATATTGGCTGTGGAGCCGGGTAACTGCCGCATATATTTAAGACTTGTAGATTTTAATCCATCTTCAATTTGAAAGTGGTGCCTGCCTGCTTGCCTGCTAGAACGGAGCTTTCCACTCGAAAGCAGAAACATGGTTTGATGAAACGAAAGCTTGGCTGCACAACTTCAGATACTCCTCTCTGACATAGGCTACATAACTCCACTTCACTTCGCACACCTTAGGCTCTGGCTCCTGGACAAGCAAAAAACATCCTTTTTAGCCCCCAGGCAAGAGTTCTGCAGAGCTTTCCAAAATGTAAGAGGTCCACACTTTCCGTAAAAACCGCACAGGTTAGACCCTTACCTGTTTCCAGGAATAAGCCGACATCGGCAGCATAGGAAAAAAAAAACCGGGACAAAACTAAAGTGTTGCTCTCGCAACACAATAAAGAGCTGGGCATTGAAAATGTAGAGAATACTGATAAGAATAAAACAAATTCTTCAATTATTTTTTTTTATGAAGTGAAATTTTCCATCCAGTCTTAAGGACAGATAGAAAAAAATATATTTCGAAATAATTTTATTCTTAAAACGAATCCTTTTGTGTTTGAAGGATTTTTTTCTTAGCAGATGAAGGATTCTTAAAACCAATCTTTGAGCATGCCTCTTCTTGTAAAAGTTTATGTATTTTAATGCCTTCATGAGGGAACTTTAGCAAAAAAGATCATTCTGGTGATGATACCAGAAAAAGGGATGTTTTAACAGAATTGTTTCTTTTTTTCTCCTTTTTGAGATTCTTTGAGGCTAGACTATTAGAGTCAGATGAATGTCTGTAGATTTGAATTAAAAGAGTAGAAATGAGATGCAACAAAGCAGTCAGTTTTTTTTACATTTAAGTCCATAATGCAGCTGAAGCTGAACAAGCTGTATAGTAAAATGACTTGCATTAAAAAGCTGTAAATTTTTTTATATTTGAAAAGTTAGGAGCAATAGCTTTCATTTTTAAAGTTTCAGGAAGCATTATCAACCCCTCAGCTTGTACTATTGCAGAACATCTAAGTTAGAGCAAAGAAAAGAAGGGACAAGCGGATTAAAGATAAACTCCAGGATTACTCTAAAGAGAGGCGGCGACCTACTGGATTTCAAGAATATGATGTGATTTTGTAGGCATTGCAGCTCATTACATGATGAAAATCATTGACAGCAAGACCACTTTGGGATATTGAATCCTTGTTTTCAAGACACTAAAAGATGCTCACACTGTTGCCAACATTTTTTACCAATGTAGTAGCCTCTAGTCTAGAGTTTCAGAATTCTACTAAAAATTTAGTTTACTATAACTGATTCAGGGGCTAACACAATAAATTCTGTCTGAGATGATAGCATTATACAAAGCACTTTATTCGCAAAAAAAAAACGGGATAGTGGTGTTACAAATGTCTGTATGGTGTTAGAGTGCAGAAACTAGGTCAATGACTGCTGCCCATTTGAATTACCAATCCGATGACGTCGAAGAAACTGGTTACACTGACTGCAGTAATGGTGAAGAATACCATAGCTTGGACTTGACATCCATATCTCCACAGTGATAGTGAGAGCTCGGGACCTGAGTAAAGAGGCTTTTCCAGTGAAGAGGCCTTTGACACTGGGTGTAGCAAAGGTAAAATTAAAGTACCATTCACAGTGAAATTTCGCTAATATTAAAATTGAGCCTGCTCCAAAACCAAGTACTAGTTGATGCTTGTGATCAGATTTTGTCATTTTCAATTAATATTTTGAATGCTAAAATCAAAGAATGCTGTTTTTACTCTATCTATTTGTCTTTATATCATGTAGTCATTATTTTTCTTGCTGTACAAACATTCTTGAGCTCTGACAAGCCCCCTCAACTCTTCCCAATCTTTCACTTCTGTTTGATTCTACTTTTACATTTTATCATATTTCTTTTTTGTGGAATTTTTTAAGCATGATTTGGGTATTAGTTGATCAAAAAATTTTATGAAGAATTCTGAAAGGATTGGCCTTAACCAAGTACAAACCAATTAAGCTTCAGTGTTAGGTGGATTCATTTCTGGTTGCTTACTATATTTCTATTATAAACGGATTTGATTTCACCTGTCTTGTGAAATTAGAGCCAACTAAATCTTGGTCTTAGTAAAATATAATTGTGAAGGGGCATCGAGGACGCTCGATACCGTAAATTTTATTTTACAAGTCTTAGCATCGGCTGACAGTCTCATGGACAAGGGCCCCATTACTAAATTTTATCAGCACCACAGGGTCCAAATTTATTTCAGTAAGAATTGATAAGGGATCTGAAATGCACGTAGAAAAGCGAACCAGAGGCTAGTTTGAAACAAAAACCCTATAATTTCTTACTATTTTCGAAGCTAAACACTGTCTAATCGGAGTACACGCATCATAAATAATGTGCATCCTGCACATTATTATCCTGCACAGTCTGCAAAGATTTAGAGCAAAGCAGTTAACATAGTGGAAAACTTTCAAAGCTGTTGCATTATTCAATGATACTTCTTTTGAGCTGATTTTTAATTTTTCTCATACGAAACTATTTTTAGTGACTGCCCTTTCTTGAACTGTAAAATGAAAATTCTGATCCGTTAGCAGGCATACGAAAATATTTTTAGGAACTGCCCTTTCTTGAACTGCAAAAAGAAAATTCTTATCCATTAAACAAAGACAATAAAAATGTATGCTCTCTAATGAGGTAAGTTTCATTCAATCTGAATGCCTCTATCTCTGGCTCAAAACAGGAGGAGCAAAATGCTTTTCTAGGATTTCTGGGAAAGTAGATGTTGACATTCAGTTTTGTTGTTTATTTGGAATGGCAAGACCGCCCAATCAGTTCTGAATAGTTCGGATGAGATAGGACGATTCACTAAGGTATTGAACAGATTTAAGAAAACTGGTTACAATTCTGAAATTATCTTGCAAATCCAATGATCAGTTTAACCTAAAATTATAGTCAATGCATCCTAAAGAACATGAATCTCCTCTAGCTATGATGTGTGTTTTACCTGAAAAGAGCCATTGGACAACTCAATCAACCAAAACAATTGTGATGCTGAGATCAGTGAGCTTTTACTTCACACTAACGAGTGGTCTATCATGGATGCAACTATTGAGGTTCTTTGCTCATTCAAATGGAATGGGTATAGCTAGTGCTGATAAATGTGATCTGGGAAGAAAAATTGTGACAATCAAGGGATTCAAGTTTTTCTGTCAGGACCCAGACACTAGTGTTATGTTTGAATAGATCAATAGCCTTAAAGAGCTACTATCTGTTCCAAAGATTTTCTACAAGCTTTTAAGTTGGATAAGACGCTATTAATAGAGGTTGGAGTTTTGGCCTGTACTACAAATTGGAATAAAAAAATCTTACTTAGGCAGTGTCAGACAGCTTTTTTACGATTATGTTGATAGAAACAGCGTTATTACGTTTTTACGAGTCGAACAAACGTTTTTTTTTTTTGGGGGGGGGGGGTTAAACCCCTTAACTGTCCCCTCCCTCCCCTGGATACGGCCTTGGTCAATGAGCATAGTAGAGGATGGGCCAAAAGTCACTGACTCATTTCAATTTTAAACAACTTTCTTATTTTAACAGTTATGTGCATGCATCTTTAGTATCATAAAATCAAGGCGATGGAGATTGATTTTCTATCACGTACGTATATCCTACGATGTATGGTACTGAATTTTTCCATAATTAATTTCCAGGATCTGAAAAAAATAAAAATATTAAGAAATAAAAAAGATATTGAAAAACAAAAGGGGTCAGTGACTTTTGGCCCACCCTGTTTTAGCCTATTATTATTGTATAATAAGTATTCCACCTGATGAAATAAAAAAATAGGTTAAATTTCCATTTTGTAATGGCCCTAGAACTTAAGCCTTATTGGTAGCCAAGTTTCCTGATAGTGTAAAATATTGAGCTTATTATTTCATACATTTGTTGTAAAATCCATATCAAATTAAATGAAAAACATGTATATATTTGCTTTTTTTATGTAGAGCTGTCAACTTTGAAGGAGACAGAAGAGAAATTACGTCTGCAAATAAATGAAGCAACCCGCAGAGAAAATGTACTGGTAATGAGACTGGCAAATAAAGAACACGAAGTGCAAGATATAGCAGTAAGTTTTTATAATTATCGTTTTTCTATAGAGGGTCAATTTATTTCGATGACAACATCAGTTCAAGTAAACACAGAAATTTGGAGAATTATAGCAAAAGAAAATTTGAGGGAGTACCTTCATAACTTTCATAAAAGACTCAATAAATGCAGTCCACTTTTTTAATAGTAATTTGTATTGTATGATTTTTTGGAGAAGCTGCCTTAGATTAGATATGAACACGAAATTTTGAGGGGAAGAGGGGTAGTTATAAAAAAAAACTTAATACTTTGAACTAGAAATGCTCTGAAAATCGGTAACATCTAGGGTTTGTGGGGTGCGAAATAGCCCTGCCCCTGCTTCTTCAGATTTGTCTCTGCACAGGTTGTATTTATTTCACTCAAACTTGAGCTTAGAGATAACTAAATAAAATTACAAAAACGCTCAAAGCACCTATTTATGAATACGAAGTAATGGACCTAGAAAAACAACTGAATATAATTCATAAGACAAAAGTAATGAGAAATAAAAACATCTCAATAACTTTGCGTTCTAGGAAATGGGAAAAGGTTTGTGAATAGAGAGAATTCTTTAGATGTACAGTAAAACTAATTAATTTCAGTCTTAGCTATTCAGTGGCTCATTAATTTTAACTGTATGTATTAGTTCAGTGTTACTAAAACGAATTTGATAAGATTTATGAATACGAATTGACACTTTGACCTAAATTTAAATTAGAAATTTATGAAATTTTGATAACAAATGGAAGTTGATAATAATTGCAAATTCTAAAATGACAACATATAAGAGAGGAAAAAAGAACATAATGGAGGGCAAATACATCAAATAGAGAACCTAAAATATTGCTGCCACTACTCACTGCAGCACAAAGCTGCCTGAGGCCGACACAGCTACGCACACTCCTCAATCCCCATCTATTCAAAGCCTCCCTCTTTACACCCTTCCTAGAAGTCCCCATGTTCATTAAATCTTTCTTTACGACACTTCCACCCCAACCGTAGAGGACCTGTTTTCTCTACTTTATCAGACCTATGTTACTGAAGCAACATACTCAACTTGTGCTAAGTGAAAAGGCGTACGTGTATTGGCTTTGAGTAAATATCGTTTGGTGAGCTTTAGAAAGGTCTTTCTGACACAATCCACAACTTGAACTCCCCTTCCCTTTCTCCAAGGTAGAATTGAGTAAAAATATTTAAAAAACTTCAAATAAACTCTTGAATAAATAAAAATAGATTCTTTTTTCTTCTCTTTGAAACATCTTATAGATGAATGAGCTAGGTTTTGGAATTGGTAACATTAGTTTTGAACTAGATAATTATCATTCACTAGGTTTTGACACTTAAAGTTCTGTTTTATGTGTGTTTGTTCCCGATATGCAGGGTATATTGACCATATATTGATAATATTTATTTACTTTTTCTTTTAGCCACGGATTTTTTTTTATTTCTCAAATGTTTGTTTTTCTTTTTTAACTTATTTTATATATTTTAATTTTTTTAGTCCCAGATTCAAGAACTAAAAGCTAGTCAAACTCCAGGTGCAGCTGCACTTCGATCAGCTCTTCTAGATCCAGCCATCAATATTCTTGTACAAAAACTGAGAAAGGAACTTGAATATGCTCGCGCTCGTCTTGAAGAAACTCAAAATGAGCTTAGTGCCTGGAAATTCACCCCTGACAGGTTAGAATTTTTATTTGCTTCTAATTTGTTCCATAATCCAAACATTCTTAAGTGTAGAGAGAGTGGGAGGGGGAGGCTCTGATTATCATCACCAGGAAGAAAAAAAAATAAGCATATACCAAACATTAAAACAGAGTCAGATGTTAAGATAGGTATTTCTCGCCTTTTGGGTTCCTTGAGCTAGGTTCAAAAAAATAGCTGCAAAACTAAATCTTCTTTTAATTTTATTAGGTAATTGCCTTTATCTTGCCATCACTTCTTTCTTTCTTTTTCTTTTTATTCTTTCTTCTTTTTTTAGAGTAAGATATAGCTTGAGACAGAAGAGTAAATAGTATTACCAAACTGAATCATTGCTAAGTTTGGCTGTATAATGAGGCAGAATAAAAATCTTCTTAGATAAAAAAAAGAATCAAGCTAATATGGTTTTAAAAGGTTTTTTTTTTTATCATCCCGTTCATGGTGATTGTGTCTAGCCAAGATATGGAAAAGATTTGAGAAGTACTGGTAATATGCATTTTTCTGTTGCAGAATCTAGTATATAGATTGAGAGCGTCATTGTCTAAATTCAGTGTTGTCAAATATTTGATCAGTTTGCTTGATTGTTTGGTATTAGTTTTTACTGTTTGTTGTCCAGATGCTAAAATTGATTTACTCTTTCTATTTTAGTTCTTCAATTCAGGAATTATGGCCACAAATAAACTGTTTAGTTCCATTTTAAAGTGCTAGCGACTATAGTATGTTTTATTGTTTGTTCTTTAAATGTTTGCAATTTTTGTATTGCGAAACTTGAAGTTTTAAGGCTTAAAATTGACATGATCGTGATCTATTGTAAGAATTAACTAAGCACGTTGTTCTAGGGCGATTTGTGCTCAAGTCGCCGTAGATCACTCTTTAATTACGAATCGCCCTATAATCACGATTACAAAAAAGAAGGGGCACTGTCTTGCTGGGGAACATGTGCATAGAATTTATAAAACCTCCAGTTGCAATCTACAGAAAAATGTATAGATTCAACATAGTTGTTTCAATATGTGTTTTGTGTAATGCATAGATAGCGATTATCATAATTTACATTAAGTATTATTAAGTAAAGTATCTAGATTAAGTGCTCATTGGAAATAATTCTACCGAAGACGTAGATTGGCTCTATTTTCTTATTTATGGTGGTAAATTTACTTCTTTCAACGAAGATAGTAGATTTGAATTTTATAGCAGATAAATGGACATTGAAAAATGACTTTGCAGTGGCATGGTAAAAGCACGAGTTCAACAACGTCAAAGCGAGGGAGAGGCTTGCCAGTATCCGACAACTAAGCACTGCTTTTTCAGTTATAGTTGTATGTCGAAATTAGTGACAATGTTGTTTGTTCTTTTTTTTGTCTACATTTAAATTGGTTGGGTTGGGGTCACTTTTCATACAAACAATGCGTCTGATACCCGAAAGAAGAAATGTCTAGAAAATTCATAGCTTTGCTCAGGGAAACATACCTGTGTGAAACCGACTGCCAAGTGGAATTTTCCCATCACAGGCAACTGTTGATTACTTTAAGTAAAGATTGAGCTAATACATAAAACCTAGTGATTCAGCTGGGCAAAGAGACTACCAACCAGTGGATTTTCGCCATTTGCCCAGTACATTAATATGTCTTGTAAAAAAAAAAAAAAAAAAGAACAAATAATCCCTCTGTTTGAGAATCATTTTAAAACGCTATTGGGCTACTGATGTTACTGTGGTTACATATTGTTTTTTTTCTGCGTCGAAAACATTTGTGATATCTTTGGATTCCTAGAAGATAACGGATGCCTAGATCACTCAATGATACCTAGAATAAGCAAAAGTTCTGGTTCAAATGCATAAATTCTTAGGGGGGGGGGATTTAGCTACTGTTAAAATCCTAATGGAAGGGAAAAGTGGGAAGCAAAGCTTCTTTTTTGTGGAACTTTATTTTTCTAGATTTGTCTGGAAGTAACGTCTGTTTAAGCGTTCTCTGTCAAACAAATATTTAGGGCATACCCTTTCTGAAAATTTCCTTATTTAGAGTTGCATTCGATTTAAGGGAATTTAGTTAACTAACAAGTCTACTATTTTGTTTTTTTGCATTCTATTTGCCAGAAATTCACCAGGCTTTCACAAATAGAACGGAAAACATGGCAAAAAATTTGAAGTTGCTCTAAGGTGAACCATACAAGAAATTAGAAACAGATCATCAGGTTTGGGAAGGTGAGGATTGAAAATGTCAAAACAATCAAATAGACCGAATTCATCTAGCATTAGAAAAATGAATCATCATAGTTTGTAAGCCTTTGACCATGGGAGCAAGCATGTGCTGTCGAGTTCGAATTTCTTGCTAGAAATACTTTGTTGATATCTAAGAACAAAGAATTCTTAATAGTAGTTTTGTAGTTAACTTTATAGTTTACTAAGAATCTGGTTCGGCAGAAGAAAAAAAACATTCTAAGTTAGCTAAGAATTACAGGAAAAAAAGAAGTAAAGCCCACTTGTTATTGAACTAATAAAGTAAATCGAAAGAGTCTCTGAATTCTCGCAAAAATGGACAAACGAACATATTTACTTGCAAGTAAATTTCGTGTTATATCAAAGCTTAAATGGGCGTTGATTTCCATTTATATTACAGCAATACTGGTAAGCGGTTAATGGCCAAGTGTCGACTACTGTATCAAGAAAATGAAGAATTAGGTAAAATGATTGCCTCAGGTAGACTTGCCAAGCTAGAAAGCGACCTGGCTCTACAGAGAAACCTCACTGAAGAAATGAAGAAATCACAATCAGGTAGTTTGGACTCGTTATTTGTATCAATTAACGGTGAAAATAGCATTTTTCTATACCTCATTTCGTGCATTATTTTCTATCTGCATATCAGCTGATGACCAGAATTTTATTTCCCTGAGAAAACACAGAGCCAGAAAAAAATTGAATTTTGTTTAAAACAGTACATCTTTAATCATTTAACAAGTAACCGTCCAAGAAGAATCAAAGCTCTGAAAACAGATAACTACAACAATCAATGTCCATAAATTCAACTAAAAACTCAATGATAATAATAATTAAAATCAAACATCTTTTCGTTCTAAAAAATCGAACAAACTATGCTTCATTATCCTCCTCTCCCCCCCTCCATACTTCAATCTATTCATTTATTGCGCTAGACGTTCATCAACCTTAAGGGCATACGATAACTTAAGAGTCATTTTGTGAGCCTCAGCGTCGACAGACTATCTCAAAGACAAAGGGTCCATTAGTGAATTCTCCCAGGGACTAGCTATTATCGAAAGCTGTCAAGAACTTGTAGTTTAACTGTGAAATTTGACTAAAAAGACAATGAAATCTACCCCGCTTTTATCGATATGTTTTTCAATCAAAGCAGCCAATTTACTCAGATGATTATTCCTTTGAACAGATTTTTAGCGTTTTCTGAACAGGTATGCTAGAATTTTTCTATGGACTGTCCTTTCCTGAGCTTTAAAAAGAAAATTCTACGCCACTTAATCTAAAAACAAAATATACACTTGCTGATGATGTAAATTTAAAACTGGATATCTCTATCTGCACACAAAGCAGAGGGAGTTGAATGGTTTTTCCAAGATTTGTGGTAAAATAGGGGTCAGTTTTTAGTTTTCTGTCGCTATTCAGATTTTTTATGCAAGCTGTTAGTTATGGCAAGACCGCCGAATCGTTTGACCACAAAAAAGGTTTTAATGGACGAGATAGGAATTTCTATAAGGTATCAAATGACCTTAATACTGGCTAGAAGCACATTCCAAACCCTTGGTTCCAATTTGTAATAACTAGCAACACGGCTGTCCCAGTACTCTGCATGTTCTTATTCACAAGGTTGTCTATATTTCTCGAACTATATTGATACCAGCAATTGTTATTTTACAAAAATTACAAACTATGTCGTGGCACGCATCATTCCATTGTTGATATACGATAATTGGTGTCTGATAATCCTTGACCTGTCAGTCAAGAATGAGCATTTCTTTGCTCGATAGATGGCAAATCAATCTCGATAGATGGCAACATCTGCTCGATATCATCATCAGATGGTAATCAATATCCATAAATCGAACTTTGGTACAGAATAATTGATACCTGATAATCCCTGATCTGCCAACTGGCGATGATCATATCTTTTTGTTTGACTGCTAACCGCCCCATCCCTAGGCATAGTCTTTGGGTCTGTCTGTCCCATAGAGCTGTGGGACTGTGCTATAGCTCCCCTTGGGAGTGTCGTTTGTAGGGTCTTTTATGGTGATAACATCATAAATAAATTTTTTATTAAAACCAAGTTACTTTTCACATAAATAAATATCGTGTATGTAGAGCATCTATTTTCCATATAAATATTTAAATTGAAAATTTCCATACTTTATTCTTCCGTTTTTCTTTAGCTTTCCCTAAAAGTAAATTCCATGCTATTGAGATTTCTCCAGAAATATGGGATTTGAACGTGTCTCTATGCGTTGTCTAGTTTTAAACTATTTCAAATTGAAACGAATAAAATCTATTTACAAAGGTCTTACTCCACTCATTTTGTAATTTTTAATGCAGAGAACATCTTGCAGTGGTTTGAGAAAAGAGTATTTGTCAGCTGTTTGTCTCACTCCATCCATGCTGCAACAAGTCTTAAATTACAGGAAAAAACGTAAGGTATCTGAAAAGATAAGAATGAATATACACATATTTTAAATGTGATATAAAAGCAAACATTGCTCCACAGCAATAGCTGTTCACCTTAATGTTGTGAATCTGGCTAGTTCAAGGTCTGATTTTGGTTGCTGGCACAGGATCTAGAATCCAGAAAAATAGAAGGATATTCAGTAGTGAAAATTTAATAATAGCCATGACGCCAAGGCAAATTGTTACAAGCTCAAGGTCAACATGCTTTAATTATAAATTAAAACGTCATAATTAAAAATTTTGGACTTGCTCTAACTCTCGTGTTGCCGCAGATGTTAAATTTTATCTTCAAAACTGACTATTGGTGGGGAGGAGGGATCCTGAGACAATTTTAAAGTAGAATATCTTGTCTTTTTAATCATTTATTTTTAGTTTTCTTTAATTCTTAAAAATTGAATAATTAATGGCTCCACAGAATTCCGAAGCATTCCCCCTACAAAAACCTATTTAAAGCCTTATAACTTTTGCCATTTTGTACTCATGTTTGCCTGCAGAGAAACCACAGTTAGTTATCTTTAAGAATAATCTGTTTAGAATCTTCGTTCCTGTCCACAGGAAAGAAATACGACTATCATAATAATCATTTGGCATCTTTTCAGTTTTGAAAATTTCAGCTTCCCCCCCCCCCCCCAAGAATCTTTATACCCATGTTGATTCAAAAAATGCAGTATGTCAGAAGAACCAAGTGCCATCATAAGTATCCCTCGAGAATAATTTATCCTGAATCTTAATTCCTATTGTCATTGATAATGATCGAATGGTTTCTTGTCAACTTTGAAAAATTCGCGCTTCAATTTGGAGATTTGCACTTCACAGTCAAACTGTATTGCAGAACGTTTAGGCATATTACCATACTAGCAATAGGGACGTCTATTCATGAAAATGTGAAAGAGGAGGGGGAGGGGCAAAACGTATTTTTGTAATGAAGGGGTTGCGCAAAACTTGTTTTAGAATGAAAGGGGTAACGTTTTTACTTGTTCAATGAAAACTCCCCAAAAATTAAACTTGAATTAAACGGGAACCACCCCCCTTCCTCTTAATAGGGAAATTCATTTAAGTTCAGAGTCGAAAATTGAATTGGGGGAAAGGTGAATTTCCTCAGATTCAAAGTAAAAAAAAAGAAGCAAATATCAAAGATGATGATTCAAACAGTTGTCCAGGGTGTATACAAACACCTCTTACAGATGTGTGATATTCCAATCGATGTTGGTGACAACCTAGTTGTGAACATATGATACTTAATTTCATACAAAAAAAGATCGGATACTTAAAGATAAATAAGGAAAACTATTGCTACCGTTGATACACTCTGGTCTGACCCTTGGAAGGGAGGAGCAGTAAGATCAAGTGTTTTATTACAAGGGGTTCAGTTTATCCGTTCCTCTGGGTTCGTGATAGATTTCCTTTACCCTTATGTGCAATTAAGCTTCCTACAACCATAATGAAATGGCTATTTTTTCAGCTCAATGGGTTTTAGATCGTGCAACTATTGATTTGATGTATTTCATTTCTCTTTGTCATAGCACCTAACCATGCTTTTTATTTTCAGAATTGGATGAATATTTGCAAGAACTTGATGAAGATGTGGAGGGAATGCAGTCGACCATTTATTTTTTGCAGCAGCAGCTCAAAGAATCCAAAAGCAAAGTTTCTGAACTGCAAAAAGAGATTGATAGACTTCGTGGAGAGAATCAAGGCTATGACAGTGATACGCTAGAGAGTTTGAAACACAATCACATAAAGCAAGAAGAACGGACTACAGCAGAGGCATTATTAAGCCTAGCTGAGAATGGGTGTAGTTCACGATTAACATATGTTGATACAGATTCTGCAATGAAAGTGACATTTCACGAGATTTCTAGTAGCGATGATACCTTGCATGGTGTACCCTCTATAGTGGATGAAGTTTCATCTGGAAAACGGACTGCTACTCCTGAGTTAGAGGCTATGAAAGAGCCTCTTAAACAAGAGGCTAGGCCGACTGACTATTGTGAAACAAAGAGGACTGACGTTCCATTAAGGAAGAGGTTTAAGATGGCACCAGCCGTATCTCCGAACGGACAAGCTGACTCGGACAAAGATGACGAATAATTTGAATGTCAATTTTATTTACCAATTTGTTACTGTAATCCAAGATCAATTTTGTAAAAAAAAAAGAAGAAAAAAAGGCCAATTCTGATTGTAATCGACTCGTTATTCTAAAGATGTGGTTAGAAAAAGCTTAGTTTCTTTAGAATTTATAAATCAAATAACTAGAGCTATAGAGGTGAATACTTTTGTAAAGTTAGGCATTCATTGACTAATCAAGATTTAGTTGTCCTAGGCTGTTGAAGTTTCTGAGCGTAGATTTGTAGGCCAAATTAGTTCATGAGCAAGGAATTACTTCCTTTTAGTTCCTCCTTATGCGTTTTGGAGGGTCCCATGAAGATAGGTGTCCTATTCCTATGTTAACTTCAAAGACATAAGTTTAGCTTGAATTTTCTTCTCCGAGACCTGAGCCTAGATAACCGTGCGCTTCTTGAAACAGGATAGGCAAGACCTGAAGTTTACTTTCATAAAAACAGTTTTAAACCTATCTTCAAGGACTTGGGTTTTTAGTAAAGCAATAAAGAAACGCTGACAGTTCCTCTCCTCCGGAGTAATTTTTTGTTTTTTAATTTTAACATTGCTTGTTTATTTATTTTTAAATGTTTTCGATGTATTTATCTATGATGAAAACACCCTTAAAAATGTACATTGTCTATGGTTGAAAAGGATGAAGTGTTTTCTCTGTTAATAAGAAGAAGATAATAGAAAGCATCGCCTAAAAGCTATGCAATGTTTATCTCATAAAAAAAAAGTTATCTGGAATTTTTCTCAAGGTTTTGAGAACATGATCTAATCAAATAATGTATAGAATAAGATTTTTTGTTCGGTTGTACTTAAATGTGAATATCATGGACCAACGAAAATATTTTGCCTTAACACGAACTAACGAAATAAATTCTGTTTAAGGAACTAGTTCCTTATAATAGACAAATGATGAATTGTTAACGACCCATTCACAATGATTTTTCTAATATCAGGATTTAACTAGCGCCAATTTAAACCAATCAGAGTTTTTCAGCTAATCAGAACATAAGAATCTGATTGACGGAGAACTAGCGCTAGCTAAATCTTGGTATTAATAAAATCTCACTGTCAATGGGCAGGCTAGTTAGAGCTTGCATCCTCAGATTCCCAACAATAACCTCATCACCTTTTGCCATGGTAACTAATTTATGACTTAACGCTATTCAATTTTTCGCTCTTCCAGCCACTGAATATTGTCACAAAAAGAACCTATTTGATGTTACATTTATCTCCCAACTTTGGAAAATACAAAATACCGAACTTTTGGGCGAAATGTTTCTCCATGTGGAGCTCCATTTTAGAAGTGACAACGCCCATGATTAATTTATTACGATGTAAAATCACGATAAAAAGCGATATACTTATGTATATATCTCATAATTTCGTGAAAAAAAAAATAACTCAGCTAAGAACCTTTAGGATGAAATTTTTCACGATATTAGGAGAGCCATTTTAAAAGTTACCATGTTCGCCAAAATTATATGATGTAAAAGCTGGAAAGCGCCCATGATTTCAAACTCGTAACAGCTTCAAGTTATAGAATATAGCATCCAACTGTAAGAAAGCAAATTCAAACTATTTTACTCACTTCATAAGTTTTAATCCAAATTATTCACTTGGGTAATTCCATTGTAATGTAAAAACATATTCGTATGTCACATAATACACGTCAATCTAGTGCTAGTGATCGTAGAAAAACTGTTCTAATGGAAATTTCCAAGGAATCACTGAGTACAAATTTCAACTAAATGCTGGAAAACATCTCGTTACGTGGAGTTCCTCACCACTGTTGTGAGACCCAAAATGCCTTCACTGTGCCTTTCAAATCTTGACATTTATGTCTGAATTACTGATTTCAAAATGTATGTTAAGTAATTAGTCATTTTTTGTATTTTAATTGTTTTACAGAAAGTAAAGCCTTTTTCAAGACTATTTAGCTCAATGTGGTTCATCTGACTTCATAAACGTTATCCATATGGGAAATTTAGAACACAGAACGGACAAAGTTGATAGCACCACGAAAAGGAATTACCTTAGACATTCAATATTATCGTAATGCTGGTCGAATTTCCACTCTTTTTGTCGGAATTCAAATTTTTGTCACTTCAATATATATTCTTGAATATCCTGGAGTCCCAACCTCATCATTTGCAAGGAATCTGTATTTTGAATAATGCTTTATACCAATGTCTTTAAACTTTCTAAGGACATTTTTGTGTGTAAATGTCCTATGGCCAGAAAATCAGAACTTTCATCTCCATTGTAAATGTTTTTGAGTTAAGTTCACCGTCGAGGTTGGTTTTCCTGCTATATCAATTGAAGTCATTAAAAGTATTCTGTTAGATTAGACTAATCAAGAAATAACAGTACTGTGTCTAAGGCTCCAATTATTGGTCTGTGTATGCAGAAATGAAATTGTTTAATAGTTATTTGAATGTAATAATATGGCGTGAAACTCAAAATTGAGGCCTTTCCATCGTTTGTGCCATCCATCTGATACTAAACTATAAAGAGTTCATAAGGAAGCATTTAAAGAGAATTGAGACTTCTCGGGAGAGGGTAAAAAGTGAAGCTTTGAAAAGATTGTGGTGGAGGAGAGTGAGTTATTAGTAGTCGTTTCATTAATTGTTCAGTTGGGCGATCTATAAAAAAAGAATTTGTTCAGGCCCATCTTAAATACTAGTTATTACTGTGTTATCTTGTTGATTCTTTGAATGATGGCGAACCGTGCTTTTGCTGAAAAATTTGGAGTGTTACGACTAAAAAATAACAAGACCTAATCTTATAAGGAAAACCATTTAAATGACTACTGAAACAAATTGTCCTATGGCCTTTTATTTGCTCAAAAGTCAAAACCTAGAAAAGATTCCAAAAAGGGAATGGCTTTTATCTTTCTCTGTTACGGTAAAAACTTTTCTAGGGAAATAACTAGTTAAAGGATAATCCCGTTTAAATCTTCAATCTGCAAGGATTCAAAATTTTTGTTTCACTGTGTGTGTAAGTTGAACGAATCATGACAACTTCAATATTATTAGCTGATAGATCAGTAGCGATCAAAAACTTCTTCCGAATTTTTTTTTTTTTGCCATGTGACATTTTCATACCTTCTTTATTGTTTCGCAGTAATTAGACAGCTCTCGATTATCTTCAGCTTGGCTTATGGACATATTTTATTCTTCACAACTGAATTACGAATATATTTTACGGCTTGACCGATCTAGTCCGGCTGTGCATCCCAGTACCTTTTACTTCGTGTATGCTTTTAATGAAGATTATTAGAAATTTAATTAGGGCGATTGTCCCTTTCGCAGCGTCTTGCCACAAACGCAACTTTTTAACATCTTTTCATAATTCACTCAGAGGACTAGGATAGATAAGAAAATCGTTAGGTTTCTGTTGAAGTAGCAGAGTACTAAATCCACTGAGTCTTCTTTCGTGTTCTGGAGAAGCCTCTGAGTAAAACAGAAGATTCCTAGTTCCATAAACCGACTTTTTCAGGCACTGATACTGAACTGGGAGAAAAGGTATGCATTGTAAAAAAAAATTGAGTTATAAATTAGTAATTCTGAAAAAGTGTGAACCGGCCATCCTTGAAATGATGAAAACTAGGGGTATCCCTTTTTCAAGCAGCCCTAATTACCACGTGTTCCCCAGGAGCGACCAGTGAAATATGTACCCTCTTAGATCAACTCCCCATTACATTGTGAACAAATGGAGCAGATAGCTTCCATGTTCCTCCTTGATACCGACAATTTAGATTTTGAGAACCACAAAAATAAAATCTCATTAAAAATGCGTGAAGTTGGCACCATGGAAATTCGATGATCAGGTCCTTTTAATAGAATTACAATAAAAAAAACCTTTATAGTCTTAGTGAAGAGACCAAAAAGGTATAATTTATGTAGGAAAGCATTTTGGATACTCCCACTATCTGAAGGAGGTCCTAAATCCACAAGGAGGGAGTTGCCAGCTTTGAGCACATGAATAGTACAACCTCGAAAAGGGCAACAATATAAATGAAAGCAACAGAATAGTGTCAGCCACATGCCTAGAAGAATGTCATTAACCCTAAAAGGCAATGTGTAGAGCTCTAGGTAATTTTTCGCTTACCACTGCAATCCCTGAAAAGTAAAATGTCACTGTCCCTAGTATAAGTGGGATAGGGTGTTTTTAGAATACAGGAAAAAGTCAAATTATTATTTAGACCCCAGGTGTTACCTGCGTTGAGCGTACCAGGAAAGACACAGGAATCAAGACAGTCATGTCTGTTGAACATACAAAGAAAAGTCTTCACAAACGATTTACTCCCAAAAGAAAATAATGGATTGTTCCAATCAGACTGAAAATCATATTGTATACAGCAAATGATATCGAGGAATTAAGAAGAAAACATATTTTTCTTGCAATAGAATATTTATTCTTGAAGTGTTTGTAGAAATAAATTCAACTTTTGAGTAAAAGTTGGGGTTTGAGGGTTACTGCCCCCCCCCCTTCCCAACGTAGACAGGACGCTGTTTTCCACCATAATATGTTTCTTTACATTTCTATCTTCTTATCGGAATCACAAACGCTCATATAAGAAACATCATGGGTCAGTCATCCTTCACCGAAACCATATGAAGACGCAGATGGGGCTACCTAGGTCATGGACCGACACCACAATCCCCAAGCAAGCATTCTTTTGATTACCCGAAGGCACTCGCCGCAGTGGATGACCCAAAAACACACTCCGTCGTACTTTCAACAGCGACCTGGGCCAACTTCATGCCTCCCTACAACCAGAGTGGGAAGACATTGTCGCTGCCGCCAGTTGCAGAAACAATTGGAGACTCTTTTTAGACGCCTTGGGTGCCTCTGGAGGCACATGAAGATCTAAAGTCTTATCGGAATAATATGCCTTTTAATCTCATATTACATTTTTCCCCAAAGGCCGATAAGGTAAAATGGACCTTTTTATCACATCCCCCTTCCATGTCACTTCAGATTCATAAAGAACATATTATGACTCAGAAGTTCTCTTCTCACATTATACGTCTGTCGGTTCTATTCGAAATGCCCACCTTTCTCCAAAACTCTGAAAACCCTACATTTCTCCGAAGCTTTTTCACTTAGTTCCTAAAGCTAGAATATGGCATTTTCATAAAGAAAGCTTCGCTAAATCCGTTTAAGATATAGCATCTGTACTATCCAAATTCCATCAAAATTTGCGATTTGCGTAATGTCCTTATCACGTTTTATCCAACGTTTTACACTACTAATATAATTGCCTTTGCAAGCCTGTTCTGAAAGAAAGGATATGCAGGTCATCATGGGCACCCATAAGCTGAATTTTAGGGGGAGGGGGCTTACCTGGTCGAAACGACACTTCCAGTGCTGTATAGTAGAAATCACAGAACAGAAATATACAAATATAAGGCTGCGTTATTCAGGCTGGCCCCCCCTTGTATGTGCCCATGCAGGTCATTTTATTTTCAATGACACTTTTATCCTCCTAATTTATTTTATCTGGCTGATCTTCCCTTTGAGAACAAACGACTCGGCAAACAGTCTTTGGAAATTTACTCAGTAGAATGAAAATGTCCTCGGTTGGGGTGGGAGGATGTCGTAGGAAAAGATTTAAAGGAAATGGGAGCCTCCAGGGAGGGTGTAAAGAGAGAGGCTTTGAATAGATTGGGACCTCTTTCAAAGTTATACGACCACATGTTTGATACGGTTATCCCTGGTGCCCAGAAGTTCAAACTATTTGCTGCGGGGATTTCTGAACGGTGACAAACCTAGTCACAAGAACTTAAATGTCATGTGATACATTATATACACTAAGCTACCTAAAAGCAACAAACTTCAGACTTTTTTTGCACTTCATCTTGGCATTTAACTAAATCTCAAGCCATGTTTTATTTTCAACTAATAAAACAGTTATAACAAATTTTAAGTCGATCACATGAATGAAACAAATAACTTATTAATATATCAACTTTGAGTTAATAGTTGCTAAGACTCAACCCTTTTAATTGCAACAGGTCTACATGTCCATTTTCTAGTCCATTCACAGCGCCAGTTCCATGCAATTGTTCGCTACTCTTTTTTAATCCATTTTTTGAGGAGGGGGAGGATTGTTCTTCGTTATTTTTTTAGTACTATTGTGTCGATACAAACAAAAAAGATTGATTAAACGATGCCATGCGACTACTTTAGAAAATCACAAAGCCCATGATGAGCCTGGACAAACATTATTGTTTACTATAAAACTTTTCTAAAATTATGTTCAATTTTTTTACTATTTCATTTAAATTCATTTATCAGTTTATTTACCATTATGTATACCATTATATTCAACTACAACACATTTTCCAGACTCTGAGAGTCCTATTTTTGCACTAATGAAGACTATTTCTACGTATATGAAAGCACACCAAGGTAAAAGAAATGATGGTAACAGCTGTAAACAAACCCAGGGTATTAAACAAAACTTGAAATCACTGTTCTTTTATGGAGCACTCCATTTTGTTTTAAAATTTCGAACACGATACCGAGTACCAATGAATGTTTTGACTCTGAAAACCCACTTTAAAGGGGATCTGAATTCATCACGAGAAAAACTATTAATTGAGAGAATCAAGTCACAATATGTGAGGATAGGGATGCAAAACCACTGGCACCAATAGTGTGGCTTGTGACGATTTCATCGAAAAGCAAAAGACCTCCACAGGGAATTGAACAATTAATTTGAAATGAAATATAATTGAAACTTAAATTTCGTTAAATCAGTCAATATAATGAACAATATAGGAGACCTTGCTTTCATAAGCTCTGTTTTATTAAAAAAAGCCTAATACCAGTTCGTTCCTCACCTTCTACGTTTTGTTAAGAAATGGCTTTATTTTTATTAACATCATCGTTGCTACAGTAGCATACCATTTCTTAGCTAGACTTAACTAGGCTAGACAGATAAGGAATCATTCCCTAATAAAACAAGAAACATTTGCTTGCAACTTTTTATTTAACTAAAACTAACATTATTCCCTAATAAAGCGTAAAAATTGAGGAATGAACTTACAGGAAGCTTTCTTGATAAAACTGGCCTCTAGAAAATTGAGCTGTTAGTAACTTGGATTAATTACTATTTCCAAAAACAATTAGATTCAAGATTTTTTGAGGATTTATTCGGTTCCTCTTTGCAGTAAAGATGGAATTTAGTGTTAACTGCAATAAATTTGTTTTTTTTTCGAAAACAGTATGGGGATAACTTGGATCAAGTGCTATCTCCAAATACAATTAGATGTAAGATTTTTAAAGATTTATTCGGTTCTTCTTTGCGGTAAGAATACAATTTACTGTTTATTCCAATAGTTTTTTTTTTTAAAACAATATGGGGGTAACTTGGATTAATTGCTATCTTCATATACAATTAGATTTAAGATTTTTTGAGGATTTATTTGGTTTCTCTTTTTGGTAAAAACATAATTTTCTGTTATCTCCAATAAGCCTGTTTTCCCCCAAAACCAAATGATGGTAATTTGGATTAACTATTATCTTCAAACACAATGAGCTTTAAGATTTTTTTGAGGATTTTGTTCAGCTTTTTTTGCGGTACGAATGGAAATTACTGTTTTCTGAAATAAATTTGTTTTTCCAAAAACAATACAATCGGCTTTAAGATATTTTGAGAATTTTACTCAGTTCCTCTTTGCGGTAGGAATAGAATTTACTATTTCCTCTAATAAGTTTGTTTTCCCCAAAAGCCAAAGGATCGTAATTTGGATTAACTGTTATTTTCAAATACGAAAAGCTTTAAGATTTTTTTGAAGATTTATTCGGTTTTTCTGCGGTAAGAATAAAATTTACTGTTTATTCCAACAATTCCTTTTTTAAAAGCAATATGGGGATAAATTGGATTAATTGCTATCTCCAAATACAATTAGATTTAAGATTTTTTGAGGATTTATTTGTTTCCTCTTTGTGGTAAGAATAGAATTTTCTGTTTTCTCCAATAAGTTTTTTTCCCCCAAAACCAAATGATGGTAAGTTGGATTAACTGTTATCTTCAAACACAATGAGCTTTAAGATTTTTTGAGGATTTTATTCAGCTTTTTTTGCGGTACGAATGGAAATTACTGTTTTCTGAAATAAACTTGTTTTTCCAAACACAAAACAATCAGCTTTAAGATATTTTGAGAATTTTACTCAGTTCCTTTTTGCGGTAAAAATAGAATTTACTATTTTCTCCAATAAGTTTGTTTTCCCCAAAAACCAAATGATGGTAATTTGCATTAACTTTTACCTTCAAACAAAATGAGCTTTTATTCGGATTTTTTTGCGGTACGAATGGAAATTACTGTTTTCTGGAACAAATTTGTTTTTCCAAAAACAATACAATCAGCTTTAAGATATTTTGAGAATTTTATTCAGTTCCTCTTTGCGGTAGGAATAGAATTTACTATTTTCTCCAATAAGTTTGTTTTCACTAAAAAACAAATGATGGTAATTTGGATAAACTATTATCTACAAACACAATGAGCTTTAAGATTGTTTGAGGATTTTATTTATGGAACTACTGTTTTCTCAAATAATTATTTTCCCCCAAAAAATATACATGTATATATGTATAACTTGGATTAACAATTATCTCTCAATACAATCAGCTTTAACATATTTTGAGAATTTTAATCAGTTCCTCTTTGCTGTAGGAATAGAATTTACTATTTTCTCCAATAAGTTTGTTTTCCCGAAAAATCAAATGATAGTAATTTGGATTAAGTCATCTTGAAACAATTTAAATATATATATATATATATATATATATATATATATATATATATATATATATATATATATATATATATATATATATATATATATATATATATATATATATATATATATATACATGTATGTATGCAAATATTTTTTTTGGTGATGGAAGGGAGGGGGTGGAGCAATTGTTTCGTCACTTCGTTTATTTTTATAAATCTCAAAAATGTTTTCCACAAAAGGAATTTCAAGGAAAAAAAGCGGCGTTAGAAGTAATAGTTTAAAGTTAAGCAGCTGAGTCAATAACCTAGATCCTGAAAGTCTCATTCACCTGGCTACAATTATTATTTTTCATTTTTTTTTTTAATATCAAAGGAAGTTTGTGTTGAAGGTGATGGTTTACCCTAAACCAAAACATAGATTTAGCAAAGAAACTTATATTTTTGTTCAAAGTAAATATCCCTTGGACTTGTCTGCACTTATTAATTGCCAGTTCTACACTCGCTGAAAGGGTCTGACCGACCAAGACTGCAGTTATAGGTGTTAGCTTGTGATGCTTGAAGTAGCTTTGTAGTTTGAGTTAATCCTGTCTCCAGGGCCGGATTTAAAGCTTTAAGACCCAAGCATTTTTACCACCCCGTTTTTGCAAGAATTTCGTGGAAAATCTCCGAAAATTTCGTGATAATGGAAACACTGAACAGAACACAGCTTAAGACCCAAAAGTAATGAAAGAGAGAGGTGATACCAAGCTCTCAGCTGCCATTCTTGAGAGAAAAACTGTATTATTTTAAAATCACTTTTCAGTGAAAAGGCAGCGCGACGGCAGAATGCAACTTCACAATAAATCACGTCATTCCGGTTTTGTTAAGAAAAAAAAATCCCTCGGTAATAATTTATAGCCCCCCCCTGGCATTGTGTACATCTAGGCTGGGGCCTACTGGTAAATCTGAGCCTGCTTATCTCTTGTTCAAATAAAATCACTGCTTATATTCTCCATTTTCCAGCCCTAACAAAATTGCCAAGTTTAAAAAAAAAACACAATTTCAAAAATAATCAATTTTTACAGCACAAGTTTCTCAATAAAGGGGTTGATTAACATTACTAAACAAGCTATCGGTTCAGCAATACAGTGTTGAAAAACAGAAAGAACAATTTGAAATGAATAAGAGACTTGTCTTTAAAACTGGGCTGATACACTAATGATCTGTCCAATAAATCAGCTAAATTTTGAATTGATCAGGGGCAATAACTAACTATATATTCCATTTATCTTAGTTTTTGTCGTATTTCGTTGTATTTCCTAAAATCTTTACACTAGTCTTTTTGTTTTCCCTATGAACGCCTACATTTTCGTCTTTGATCTTCAGTTGCTCGTCCTCTTCCTTAACTATTTTTTCTTTTTATTCTTATTTTCTGATTTTTGTCAGATTCTGAAATGAATAGGAGTAGCTAACTATATATCACATTTTCTTAAGTTTAAGTCTTACAGCATAAAAGTATAGGGGGAGGGAATAGGACAGGATCCCGCCAAAATTAGCCCAGAAGGATCCATTCTTGTCCAAAAATTAAAACACAGAAATTCTTTTCCGTGCTTATCGTGGTTGAATGTAGATAAGAGTGCAAATGATATTCACACTGAATGAAGAGAATATTTATTTTGAATATGAAATGAGCTTGGGCAGATCAGTTTTTCTGTGTTCTTTTTCACATCACTCCTGTCTATCACCTTAAAGCAGAATTCAAAACTGAAACTAGAGATGGAGATTTCTGATGATGAAACAAAATCTAAAAAATGTCGGCAAAACATAAGAAATAACTTCACTCGAAAAACCAAACGAATAAATAAAGACTGAAAAAATCACTGCCAAAAGATTTTGCAGATAAAGAAAACACAAGAGGTTAGAGCAAATTAGAGAGGTCTCTGGAACCGAATACACATATTGAACTAAGCTATGGAACGAGATTCATATATAACACAATAATAATATAATAAAAAATGGACCCTCTAATTTACCGCCACTTGTATGGAGGTAAGCTTCTTCAAAGTCAGTCCTTAGTAAAGAAAGGCAATATACTTTTCCTAATCTATAGATTGCAACAACTTGGTTTTCAAAACAATTCTGCTCCCAAAAAATTTATTTGTCTATTTACTGAAGTTGTCTGTTGTTATACACTAATGAATATTTTATTAGTTTAGAAAACATTGCTGCATTACGTCGGATTAACGACGCCTCTTGACTACAAAGGTCCTGGCGTCGACTCTGTATCTGCTATGAGCACGAATATAAAAAAACGCGGTACTTCCGTGATTATGCTATGTATATAGTGTATAGAAAAACATAGGCCTTTCAAAGATGGATAAGATTATTTGAAGACAAGTCTATTAATCAGAAATATAATTAATGTATGGAGAAATTGTAAATTATGTTCAAGAATTCTTCAATTTAATGATTAATAGAAAAAAAAGACAATTTTTAGAAGACTTGCACAACGGGTCATATACTTATAAAACTTTAAAAAAATGTGGCTTTCCTTTGCTATTATTTCCTTAATGATTTTTCTACAGATTTATGAAAATTTTGAATCATCAGCCTTCCGACGCAGCTTGAAAAACTGGCTTTAAAGAGCCCCTTAGCTAAATATCACCAAAACTGTCACAAACGATCATTCATCTCCACTTAAGCTCTAGAGGGAAGACGAAAAAGCCATTTTTCTCATAGATCTAGAAGTAACAATGGTCTAAAAATAAATGTTTGAGAAATAACCCAATGGAAATAAATGCTTGGGAAAAATCCTGATGGTAGCTATGTTTACTTTTAATACTACTAACAACTCACTGCTGTCCTAAGCTCCTTAAGGCCAAAACAGGTGCACAAACTCCTCCTCTACCCCAATCTATTCAAAGCTTTTCTCTTAAACTCCTCCCATAAAGTTCCGATTTCCATTAGAACTTTCCTTACGTCCCCTTCCAACTGTATTCGAGGACAATATACTTTTTGATTGGTTACATATGTATGTCCAAAAAGCCCAATCTTTGGCAGTCTGTCATCCTTTAACTGTTAATCTGTAACCATATAAACCCTTCTAGCATTACAGACCTAAGAAGTGGGCATACTGTTATATTATGCAAAAAGCTCTCAGAAGCTACCAGCAGAGATTTTCTTTCCACCTAGTTTAATTTTATTGTTCATTTGATCCTTTCACTGATGAAACTTTTTGACAATATTTTATGGATTTGGTTTTATCGTCAACCGTCAACCCTCATCAAGCGTCAGCTTTGAATTCTGAGACAATTAAAATTTCTATTTTATAACGGGGCAGGGCCAATACACTCTGGGTTGAGATAAAGCCAAAAGAGTCCCCATAAAAATATTTTGGGAACGATAGGTATATATCTCATTGAAGAATGACAGAAAAGAAGTTCCAGTAATAAAAGTACTTTGGATTGAGTTTAATAGTAGCCCGGGAGAGCTTTTGACGGTATTTGTTTTTTCTCTGGTTAATCAAAATACTTCCGAATGAGCTATATTCTAAATTATACTTTCTATAATTCTGTTCCAGATATCTATACTGATAATCTATTCCACATTATGTATTTAAAGTTCAAACAGACCTCATAGCAAATACATCACTGAAAACGTGTCAAATATCGAATTAAGCAATATCTATAGAGAAATATTCATTGATATCGCGCACCTCTATATTACAAGCTCAAATTAAAACAAAAGAAATCAATCAATAGTCCATTAAAAACAAGAAAAGAAGAGATGGCCGGCAGAAATTAATACTGACATTTAAAAATTTGTTTGTTCTAATAAAACGAGGGTTAGCCATTATTTTGTTTATTTAATCGCACTTCTAGAATCGATTTTTCCTCCATGAGTGTTGCCAAGTCGCTAAGTAGCTCTTTATGTTGACGCCGTAATGCCTCGCTCCTAGTTTGATGCTGTTCAATAATGGCGGCCAGAGAACTTCGCTTCGTCCTAAAAAAACATTTTTCAATTTAATAGGTCTTCGATCATAAATTTTGATTGTAATGAACACCAAACTTAACGAAGAAAAAGGAGATTCTTCTTATTTCATATAAGTAGGGTCACTTCCAAATTTCAATAAATAATTTCAATCCGAAACTAGAGATACTTCAATTGGTTTTTATTTAGTTTCATTTTAGAGACAGAGACATTTATTCCACCGAGCAACAGCATCAGTATTGACAACCACCTCGAGAAGTAAAAAACTTGTCCGAGGGTGTGGCAAACATACACTGAAATATTACAAGACAAAATAAATAATAAACAACTAACACAAATCGCACATCCTAATGGGCACCACAAACCTTGGGCACAAAGATTCTAAATTTACTATTATAATGATACTCCAACAGGTCAAACTCATTTGTTTAAACCCCCCCCCCGCAAAAAATCAAATAAAATTCACGTTTACTAATAAGGATTTCTCCAATTTTTATCTTGAAACAAGAAACATCACTAATATTTTTTAATATTCTGATCAATATGGTTCCAACTTTTAATCCCCCTATGAAGCATAGAAATGTTTGGTTTAGCATTTGGTCTTTAACGTAGCCATCACGTCAAAAACAATGGCTAACATGAGAATTTGTGGAAGAAGCTATTCAGCCAATATTAAAGGAAAAAATATCTGAAAAATTAGTTTATACAGCTATTTATTTGCGGAAGAACAATCCAGGAAGTCCAGGAAGTCCAGAAGTCCAGGAAGTCCAGGTTGAAGCTTCTGAATTTGATATATATATTTTAACGTTGTAACATTTTCAGTTGCAATTTTCATACCTTTAAGTCATTTGAAATGTTTATGGCCTCAAGAAAAGCAATAGTCCCAGAACCAGTGCAGGACGGGGACTAACACATCTTCTACACAAAGTCTACACAAAGCACTTAAGCTGGATTAGAACTGAAAATTAAGAAGTCCTGGAACTTCCACTATGAATGGAGGCTGGGTGCAATCCTGGGCACATCTTGGTCACAATATGGTTTTCCATACTTGGTGATGCTCTTCTATCAACAAGAGTCAAAATCCTGCACATGCGATCTCAAGTTTATTACCTCCAACTTATTATATTACTATGGGGAGGCAACCTATAATAGATAGCTTAGGTAGGAAGAAGTTTCTCAGCCGAAATAAGCATGTCAAAACAGACCGAACCCAGAAGAATTATCCATTAATCAGAATTTAGTGCAAATGCTGTGTCGTTTACTAGGCTATAATTTCCTCAAAGGACGCCACTCCTCAAGTTCACCCAGGATCACTCTTAGCAGTCACAGTTTTTGTTAGTATAGCTCGTGAAAGATCCACCCGGATGCCATGAGGCCACACAGCAGGATATCTCTGACAAGGACAGGAATGAAGAAAAGAGCTTATGATAAAGTAGAAATCCAAAACTGTCTCAAAACAGCAGTATAGCTTCGACCTTTTATAACCAGCCTATCCTCGTCAGGATTATATATTAAGTGTTGATGCTGACGATTTAACAAGAATTAAAAAAAGTATTATAGACAGAAAATAGTCTACATCAAGGAAAATAATCTTATAGAACCAATAACCAATAGAAAAAAAAAACCGGAAAGGCGGCTTGACAATATTTGAAATATCTACAAATTGGTTATATGATGGAAATTTTTAGTTGTTAATTTATCACTCAGGGCAAAGAAAAAGAATATGTTAGTCTTAGTGATCTTTGCATTAGTGCCTCTTAAAATCTCTCATGTTTCTTTTGTCAGAACAGAAATCAGCATTAACTGGATATTCATATTAAAAAGTAAATAGCTTAAAGGAAAGAACTAAATAAGAAAAACACCTCAAAGAAGTAGTCAAGAAAATAGAAGAAGACATACAACGATCAAAGATTTTCCGCAATGTGTTTGTGCCAAAAATGACAAGGGTGAGGAGAAGCCAAAGCAGTCTTCATCTGAAAATTTATCAAATGACAGAACATAGGACAAGCCACGCAGCACAAGCCCACGATCAATAAAAGAACTTTCGTCAACTGAGTGCTTTTTCTGTCAAATGAAGGATCATCGCATTGCCAATTACCCGAAGAAGTCTGGTGTGAAAGGAGCTACATCAGATTCAAACAGCAATATTGCATGCCTGAAGCAGACACACAACCCCAAGTCCGGCAAAATAGTTTAGCAGTCTAGACCGAAGTCCAGAGAAGGCTTGTCCTCACAACAAGGAAAACCGTAAAGTCAGATACAGACTGAACGGTTATCCTGTTTAAATCATCATTGATTCCGTCAGTGATGTAACATTGGTTCAAGCCGATCTGCTTCCCACAGAGGCCTGTGCCCTCAAGAGCATATGTAGTTTCGACTGTGCCTTTGATGACAAGCATCGAGCCCCGAATGCAGCTGTGGAGATCGAGCTCACTTCTCATAAGGTTCTACAGTCACTCAAGTAACGGATGTTAGCACCGTGAAACATTTGCTGGTAGATATCGTTCTTGGGTATGATTTTGAGGCTTTTGCCAAACCCATCCACTTTATAACAGTCGGTAAAACATCTGATCCAGCATCCAGGGCAGATCAAGCAGCATGAATCTTAAGTCGAAACTGACTATTCCGAACCTCACTTCGGAAACTTCAAAGACAGCCTCTCATAAGTAGCTGATGTTCCATCCCCCCAATCAAAACGTGAACTGAAACCTGTTGTGCAGCGTTTCGATGATTCAGCTACCGGTGATGTTCTGGTGAATTTGACAACTTCACATGCCATCACAAATGGGGTCTCCAGCAGGAGTTCATAAGAGTCAGACGTGATTTATGATGCCTCCAGTATTTTTGGTGTCAAGCGCGAGGAGTTTGCTACGCTACAGCAAGTCGATATGACGCTCTTTCGGCTTATGGAAGATGAAGAAGAAGTACAAGAAGTCAGCAAACCGCACAGATCTTGTGACGAGATGGTTAACATTGCAGGACACTCAAATTGAAAGAACCTTTCTTCCAGGTCTTGGTGCCCGAGCAGTCCCGTTCGTTGATCCTCGAGTTAAGGCATTCCTCTCCATTGAGTGACCATCTGGGAGTAAATGGTACTCTTGACCACATATCCGGACTCTTCTTCTGGCCACACAGCAATTCAGACATTGCTCAGTTCTGTAAATCATGTAAAGTTTCCAAATTACCTCCAGACGCCGCACTTTTGACAAAGTTCCTATGATCGATATCCCAGTCATCAAGCAACCGTTCGAACGTATCGCCATGGACGTAATAGGGCCACTCGAGAAGCCCAAAGCGGGACATCGTTTCAACTTGGTGATCGTCGACAACAGTACACGTTACCATAAGGCGATTCCCTTCCGTACCGTTACAGCCAGGAATATTGCAGATGAATTGGTCAAGTATGTCAGCAGATATGGTTTGCCTCATAAGATCCTCACAGATCAGGGAAGATCCTCACAGATCAGGACCAGAATTTCCTTTCAGCAAGAGAAACTCGATTGTGTGCGGACAGAAGAGAACTCAACTCAATAACTAAAGATGAGATTTATTCAATGACAAGAGAAGATGAGTTGACACAGAAAGTTATAGGTTATCAATAAATTACGATATTCGACTGCAGGTGCGGATAGTGTCAAATAAAACTAATCAAACAAGAAAGAGTGAAGTATGCATTGATTACACCCGTTGAATTGTCTGAATGAACAGTCTTACCATCTGGGCTGAAAATGCACCGTTTTCATTTCAAAAATCACGGAGGAAATGTTAAAGGATACGGGTTAACTGAGCCACTAACAGTGGCTGAGCAGCGTCGCGGCCGCTATTTTTCTACGCTTGATAGAACAAACAGCCTCTATCCTGCTATGTGTTAGTATAAATATTTGAATCTATTCTCGGTAATATAGTCTTCTTTGTGAGTGTGTCCTTCTTTCTTGTGTTTTTTTCTCTCTATTTCTTTTGTATTTTCATCTACTTCATATTGAACGCTTGAGTGAATTTTTGGACAATAAAGATATTGATTGATAGATCCGAATTCGTGAGAGCGTTTTTTGACGACATTTGCATCTTCTATATGTCACTTGGTGAACATCCTGATCATCCCTGCGCAGTTCTTGAGAGACTAAGGAAGCATGGCACTACCGTTGGACCAGGCAAGGCCAAGGTTCCTGGTGAAGTAGTACAGTATTTGGGGCATATCGTTGGTTCTGGACGTCTTGAACCTTTGTTTACCAAGGTCGAGGCCGTGAAATCTTCCCGGAAACCGAAAATGAAGTCACAACTGAGATTGTTCTTTGGTCTTACTGACTATTACCAGAAGTTCAGCAAGAATTACGCATCTTTAGCCCAGCCATTGTCAGATCTCACTAGAAAGGATATCCCGGACAGGATTCCCTGGCAGTCACATGACCAACAGGCTTTCAACGAATTGAAGATGGTACTTTTCTCACAACTAATACTCCACAGTCTAGATAATTCAAGACTGTTCAAACTCCAAACAGATGCAAGTGATTTCGTTCTTTCGCAAGGAGCCGTTCTTTCGAAAGATCTTGCCAACGGCGAGCACCCCGTCTTCACGGAAGTTGCAACCAAGGAGCGCAACTTCAGCAAGATGGAGAAAGTGGGCAGTAGAAAAACTTGAATACTGCCTTGAAGGTGTTTCTTGGTACAAAAGGGTCATCGTCCTCTAAAATGGCTCAACAGCGTCAAGTCAACGGACCGACAACTAGCAAGATGGTCAGCTGAGAAGCATCAATTCTATTTTGAAATCTAGGCTCCTCCTGGGAAATCCAATGTAACACAGACGCCGTGTCTCGAATAGTTTTGGATCCTTGATTTTCTGGTACGTTTCACTTGAAAAGGGGAGAGTATTTTATAAATGTCCCCATTTTAACATTTGTCCTACCATTCCCCATTATTCCAGTACCGTCGTAAGAGAGGAACTATTTAAATGGCATATAGATGTATTAAATTAGTATATTAAAAAGCATGAAATAATGTTAATAAACCCGATCTGTTTTGTTCTGCTGTTTTGGGACTTGGAGATATTAAAAGCTGTTAAGCAGATCTTAAGACTCCTTTACTTTGAGAGATAGAGAGTAAACATTTTTATAACAAATCATTTTTCTCAAAGCATTATTTTGCAGGAAGTCAAAACTTTGATGTAAAAAGTGGGTTTGATGGGGCAGTAGCCCTTCTCATATTTGAAGTACCTGGGGTACAGTAGAAATCGTTGAGCAATAAATACTCAACACACAAAGGCAACTGGAATGGAATAAAATGTATCTTTTACAATGGATCAAGAATGGAAGAGCTTTTTGTTTTGCATTTGCTTAAAACAATAAAAATTTCAGTTGAAATGTTTCTAAAGGTAATCGGTAAGAAAGACAATTGCAATCACCCATTAACTACATTTCCTATACTTGTAAATACTTCCAGTTAAGCATTATAAAATTAGAATAAAAGGCAGAGGATTGAGGAGGGCAGAGCCCCTCATATACAGAATAATTTCCGTTTGTTTTGAGTTTTAAAGTTGCTGTTTATTTTCAATACTGAACTCCTTCATTTTTTGTTTTTCCGTGTTGTCTAGATAAAACTTTATTGGCTATTTGATTCCGATTAATGGGGTTCTTGTTAAGTAAACTTTATATGATAAAATAATTTAAATAACCTCATAAAGGATTAATAATAAGTTCAATCTGCCCTCAACTGTAAAAAAAGAATAGTGATTTTGGTTGATTAATATTTTAACTGAATTTAAATACGTAAGAAACTTCTCAAATATCTCTTCTTCCCTTTAATACATCTGTCATAAAGTTTGTTACTACAGGGAAGGAAATTAGGCATTTATTTTAAAGTTGTCAAACTTTAATATTGGTGTTTAAACTCATATCTTCCAAGTTCAGCTAAAGAAAAAAAAAATCATGTATTCTTGACAGTTAGAAGTCACTTGGGGCGAAGTAAGGCAACACATAAAACTTTAACAACAGGAGATACAAGGTCCCCCACCACTCTTGAAAAGCAAGAAATTACCTCAAAATTAGACAGTTTTCCAAGAATTGATTGCTAAAATAAACTTTTTCCCTTGGTTGGTTGTCCTCCCCCCGCATCGATTAATTCCGTGTCCTCTCATTGCCTTTGCTTTACTCCTTAAGACAAAGACCAATAAAATGTTCTATATAACTAGGGATAGAACATAACCCGGCTTAATTCCTGATTTGATACAAAGGTGGCTATTAACCTCATTACATACACTAACTGCAGCAATATTTTTTTCATGCACAGCATTATTAACTTTAATGTATTTATCTGGTATAGCATACAAGCATACGACATTTGTTTAAGTTCCCTTATCAGGTGAATCAAATAATTGCTCATAATCTATTAAACTGGGGACTAAGGGAGTTTGAAGTCTTGGGACTAAGGGAGACTAAGGGGGTTTGATGACTTCAGCACTTCTTATTTATTAATCCAAGAGTCAAAATTTGATTAAAGCATCCTCCCCCTTTTCCAAAGTAACACTATTCTTCTCTTAAAACTTTCTCTACCGCTGTGGTTCCCAACCAAATTTGGTCCATACCCCAAAGGCATTTCTAAGATCCTTATGCCCCCCCCCGTGATATTAATTTTTTTTTATTCAAAATTTTATGTGTATTTAGCTGAAGGAAGCTTAAAAGGCCATTTCCTCGCTTTTTTTGCGGATTGTCCTCTAGCCATATTTTATACTAACTAAAGATATTATCTGCACAAAATACTTTTAGTACAATGCATGATTTTATTACATTGTTATCACGTATCTTTTTTACTCTAAAATGCATACGAGTTCTTGAATGACATTTACCATTTTCAAATTAGGCCCAGAAACAGTAGATTGAAAAGTGAGGCTCCTTTCTTCCAACAAATGTGGGGTTTCTTCAGAGATTCATATGGTGGAAAAAACTTCAGGGTTTTTTTTTTTTGCTTGGTTTTGTGTTTGAGAAAATAAAATTTCAATTAATGTATTCTACTTGTCCGCTCAATATTCTTCCAAACAAAAAAGAAAAAATATTATGTGTCCTTTTAAAATATTATAATCTTTATAATATTAAGTTATAATAAAAATGTTTCTATAATTTTTCTAATTAATCTATCCCTTCCATGTGTTTTTGTATTAGTCCAAAAGTTAGGATTCAATGAAGGACTCTGAGGTTAAAAACCTAAGAAAGAGAACAAACACATTGATATCTTCATGGCTAGCCTGATAGTATGTGTTATATTCATACGCTGGATATACCAGAGTTAGAACAAGTTCGGGTTCTGTTTAGGATACATTCGAAGCCCTCTCTTGTTACTTTGTCACGGCAACACTGCCATGCCCATCGTTAACCAAGACTAATACAGCAGCCCAAGAACACAGTGCTTAAGCGGTTAAAAACCTAAGAAAGAGAACAAACACATTGATATCTTCATGGCTAGCCTGATAGTATGTGTTATATTCATACGCTGGATATACCAGAGTTAGAACAAGTTCGGGTTCTGTTTAGGATACATTCGAAACCCTCTCTTGTTACTTTGTCACGGCAACACTGCCATGCCCATCGTTAACCAAGACTAATACAGCAGCCCAAGAACACAGTGCTTAAGCGGTTAAAAACCTAAGAAAGAGAACAAACACATTGATATCTTCATGGCTAGCCTGATAGTATGTGTTATATTCATACGCTGGATATACCAGAGTTAGAACAAGTTCGGGTTCTGTTTAGGATACATTCGAAGCCCTCTCTTGTTACTTTGTCACGGCAACACTGCCATGCCCATCGTTAACCAAGACTAATACAGCAGCCCAAGAACACAGTGCTTAAGCGGTTAAAAACCTAAGAAAGAGAACAAACACATTGATATCTTCATGGCTAGCCTGATAGTATGTGTTATATTCATACGCTGGACATACCAGAGTTAGAACAAGTTCGGGTTCTGTTTAGGATACATTCGAAACCCTCTCTTGTTACTTTGTCACGGCAACACTGCCATGCCCATCGTTAACCAAGACTAATACAGCAGCCCAAGAACACGGTGCTTAAGCGGTTAAAAACCTAAGAAAGAGAACAAACACATTGATATCTTCATGGCTAGCCTGATAGTATGTGTTATATTCATACGCTGGATATACCAGAGTTAGAACAAGTTCGGGTTCTGTTTAGGATACATTCGAAACCCTCTCTTGTTACTTTGTCACGGCAACACTGCCATGCCCATCGTTAACCAAGACTAATACAGCAGCCCAAGAACACAGTGCTTAAGCGGTTAAAAACCTAAGAAAGAGAACAAACACATTGATATCTTCATGGCTAGCCTGATAGTATGTGTTATATTCATACGCTGGATATACCAGAGTTAGAACAAGTTCGGGTTCTGTTTAGGATACATTCGAAACCCTCTCTTGTTACTTTGTCACGGCAACACTGCCATGCCCATCGTTAACCAAGACTAATACAGCAGCCCAAGAACACGGTGCTTAAGCGGTATAAACTGACTTAGTGACTTACGATATTGAAGTAGACTTACTAGCTTTATTTCTCTATTTCCTTACACTTCAACAAAATGAAATTCTGCTTCCCTCAAACGAGTTGTGTTTTCTAAGTCCCACCTGCTGCTCAACCTGTCTTAAATTACGTTTCCAGAACTTATTTTTACCTATATAAAGTTTCACGCCATGGAAATTGGACAATTTTTTTTTTTCTGTAAACTACCGGTAAGAAGAAATCGATTTGTATGCAGTTTTAAATACCCTTTTTATAAATCCCTATTCACCAAATGTTTACGTGCCATAGATGTTGTGGTATTAACTGACAAACAGTACTGAAAGTAAACTAATGATTAATGTATTGATAGCGCTTTATGAACATTTTTGTTTCAGCTATAAGTGTAAGAATAGAAATTCGAGAGGTTAGAAATTAGTAATAATAGAAATTAGCTTGATTATTATAGGAAGGAAATTAGCATTGATCAGATTTTCAAACTTAGACTAATAATTGAGAAATATCTGTAAGATCAGAGCCCTTTAATCCTCAGTTTTATAGATTATGAACAAAAAAATTCAGCCGAAAAAAAGTTGTCGAATTCTTTGGGGTCTACCAGATAAGCATACGAAAGTGTTTACTGCTATGAATGAAAATAATATTGGTGCGGTTTATGGCAAGAAGTAATGTTAGTAATTGCTTAGGCGTAGAATTATAAATTAAATAGGGTTGTATCTAATTCCCGTTTATGTGGCTTACTGTAAATACTTATGTCCCATGGAAAAAAGTAAAAGATGCTTTGCTGTCTTTTAATACCAAGGGGTATATGGTGTGACAGGGTAAGAGAACAGGGCATGATTTGAGAAGGTAAGTTCTCCTCGATTTAGATTATGCAGATGATTTGACTTAACAAGTCAAATAAACGAATCTTTGGAGGTTTTGAGGACCCAGGGTTTATTGAAAATAGGATCAAGCGTTTAAGCGATTATGTCTTGTTAAAGAAGACCAATTTGCTTAGACTAGAAATTAACGAGGACGTAGAGATGATGTTAGGTAAGGGGTGAATCGACTACGTGGATAGCTTTATTTACCTGGGTAGATCAAACTCAGAAAAACACTTGTGGCCCATGGGGTACCTGATCCCTAATCATATAGATAACGTTATATATAAAAAAGATATTTCTCTTTTTGTCAATCTTGCTGTCTCAAACATTCTCCCTCAAACTTCCTCTCTCTATCCCTTTCTCTCATTCCTTCTATTCATATCTCTCTCTCTCTCTCTCTTTCGCTCTCTCTCCCTGTATATGTTTAAATTTCATTTCAAATAATTTTATAATAGAAAAATAAATACAAATTGCTAAAGAAAGTATACTAGCAAAGATGTTACATACAGTTGGGTGCATAGCATTTACTAAACAATCCTTCGTTTTTCACGTTAGATGTTGTACTACCATAGTTGAGAGACGTCTGCAGACAGAGCCCGTGGAACCAGTGCAACTCTAAGATACGGAACTTTGAGATTTTCACCCCCCCCCAATGTCCCATTTTTCATACAAGTTACTTATTCTTTTGCTTTCACTCCATTTTCTGGGGTGTTTCTAGATGGCGGTTTAAAGTAATTCTAGCAAGCAGAATATATTAAATATAAGATCTTAATCGTTTACATAGAAAACGTTGCCTGAATAAATGGTCTTTTGAAATATTCTCCTTAAGACAGATCCTAGTACAATTCCCCTGCTATTTCCCAGTTTTTAATAATTTTTCCTTCCTCCCCCCCTCCCTGAAGTGCTCTAAAGAAGTGGTTTTAACTCACTTCTAGTAGCAAGAACGTAGTGTCAAATAATTTGTTTCACAAACAAGACACTTCCTCAATGACTGGTCTTTTGACGCAAACTCTCCTTAAGAAAGGACAATCCCCTCCTCCTTCTGAAGAAAATTACTGAGAGCACATCGTTATGGCCGAAAATATTTGTAGGAACAAACACTTTGATTTCGTATAGAAACTTGGCCTCAATAAACAGTTTCGAATTTGACTTTTTTTTTTAGACGAATAGCTAAATTTAAAAAAGTCCATACCTAGAATACCTTTTCAGGATAATCTAGAATAAAATAATACTGAAAAATTGGAAATAATAGCAGAGGAAACTTACCTTGGATTATTAACTTTTAAAGGGTGACTAGACAACGCTTCATTAGCGAAAGGGATGTTTTCAATGACTTCTGTTTTCCGGTACACTTCAAAAGCTCCCGGTCGAACAACCTCATTCTGAACCATGTCACTAGATGAAACTATGGCTGAAGATTGAGAATTTTCACCCTAAAAAAAAAACAAATAGAAGAAATAAGACAAGGCCAGAAGCTGTAGACAACTTTTTTTTTACTCTATTCTATTGGAAGATAACCTAGTTTCCCCTTTCTTAATTAAAAGACAGATTTTATTTCAAAATATTAGCATAACAAGGGCACAGCTGATATGAGCATAATTGAAGCCCGGATATTTCATTCTTGCGCCCAGATAAGTTAGACATGTATACAAACAAAATATTTGTTTTATTCCTTTACAAGTGCTAGATTAAGAGCACGAATTGTCTTATTTATCTTTCGTTCGTATTTAAGCCTCAATGACTCCTTTACAACGTTCAAGCGGCAATATGTCATCTATTTATTTATTTTTTGATTTTGAATAAAACAAGTGATCATACATCTTCTTCTTCTAATAGACATAGTAGTGACCAAACATACCCAGAGAAATAATTCAAGGGGAGGAAGCTTCCCCTTGTTCAAAGGGATGGGGCAAAAGTATGAAAAAAGTGCTTCTGTTCGAACAGAGTCTCATGTTTGCAAAGAGAGGGAGTAATGGGGCAAGTAAGGGTCAAAATCAATCACCCCTTCGTCCAAATTACACCATCAAAGTCAAGATTTTACGAATATGTAAGGGGGGATTGATAACTTCATCTATAAAGATCACTTTTCTTTTCTTTTCTAATTTCCAGACTCGTTTAAACGTAAATTAAAACTGCAGAAGATAGGGCTCGACGCAAGTTCTGGGAGGGAGTGGGAAAAGACCGTACAAATACAGCTATAAATATGCATGACAATGCATCCAAGAAATGAAGAGGGGCAGCCCCCCCCCAATCCACCATGCCAGAAATTTTGATTATTTTTTTTTTCAATTTCCATGTAAATCTTACTTCCTTTTTTTTACTGTTATTTTGATCAGCATGGCACTTCCTCGAAGGAAATGCCAACATATGTGTCTTTTTTGCATTCATTTAACATAGCTTACCAAAAAAAAGGGCATAGATATAACTTTAAAGGTTCTTCTGGATTAGGAACCTCTTCTCGTGTTTTATCAAGAGAGGGGGAGTAAGTCTGAAGATTGAATAAATATGAGTCTAAATGTAATAGCCCTTCTTCTGACTTCCCGCTACAAATACTAAAAGAAGAAACCAAAACTGTGTTCATGAAGAATTCAGAATTGACAAAATATGTATTCGACAAAATATACACAATTCCACATTAGATAGAAAAATCCAAAAGCGATTAAGGTGAAATTTGGGACCTTCCCCTTCAAGGTTATCATGATATCCAAGGTCACCAGATCCTTTAATGCCAGTGCTATCTTAATAAGTCTTCCCTCATTACTTATGTGAGTAGCTGTCCCTACCCCTTTCTCTCTAAACTACTGGATACAGGAATACAAATAATGTATACTAATAGAATAAATAATTACAGACATATCTAATCCACTAGAGAACACCAGTCGCCAGCCTGTGGTCCATGGACCAATGGTGGTCCAAGAAATTGTTTAGGTGGCCCACGTTGAAAAAGCCCATCATATAATCCCTTTTTATATTTCATGAACATAAAAAGGATAAAAATTAAAAAAAAAAAAAAACCCACAAAAAACACAAAATACAAGAGAGTAGGATTCCAACTATTTGAAATTTGGATTTATTCAAGAGCCTGGAAGTGAGATGGACCCAAGGCCACTTTGTGTTATTTGTCATGAAAGTTTACCGATGAAACCATCAAAAGCTAACCGTCAAACCGTCAAAAATAACACGATGAAACCGTCAAAATCTAAAATTCACTTGCTATCAAAACATCCAGATTTAGTTGCCAAACCACTTGAATATTTTCAAACAGCGGGTAATGGTATGAAAAAGCAAACAGGGGCTTTAAAAGTATGGTTTCTGAAGATAAGTCCCTATTAATGGCTCCCTAGCACTCGATTTCACAGAACAAAAAACCATATACGATGTGAGAAGACTTAATCAAACCTTCCATGTTAAAATGCATGTTTTGCTTTTTGCTGATGACACAACAACAATTACCACAGCTAAGACAGTGCAGCTGCTTGAGAAGTCAATGAGGGAATCAGTTGATAAAACTGAAACATGGCTGAGGGTAAATAAACTAAGTATAAATATAAGCAACTCTAATTTTGTCATTTTCTCACGATCGCTGAATTTTTACCCATGGATGAAGGAGTTAAATACGTCTAATTAAGTTATAAAACGGACTGTTTCTTTTAAATACCTCGGGATTGTAATTGATGAAACTTTATCTTTTAAGCAGCATGTAACTTTAACTAGTAAAATTCTGGCAAGAAATCTAGGTATAATGAAGAAACTCAAACATTTTTTTCCTAAATCTGTTCTCCACCATCTTTATTTTTCTCTTATACAACCGTATATACTTTATTGTTCAAGTATCTGGCTCTCCACTTTTCCATCTATCCTTAAACCAATAAGAGTTCTAGAAAATCACGTCAATCTCGTCAAAAACCTCGTCAATCTGTTCGGGAATTTTATCCAACCTTAAAAATTTTGCCAGCTGCGAGCCTCCGTGAATTTTATGTATTGTGGTTTCTTTTTGGATTACTGCAGGCTACTCAACCACGCTGTTTTAGTGATTTATTATGCGTTAGGTCTTTTCTTCATTCACACGATCCAAGGGGTAGTGTTGATTTAAGTGTACCTAGAGGCATTTCTTCCCGTTCATGTTTTTCTGTTTTATGTAGAGGTACACAGAAATGGAATAGTTTGACGAGTAATATAAAGAGTATTGGAGACCCTGTTATATTTCGAAAAACCATTAAGGAACTTCTTTTTTTTTTTAGATGAGTTTTGATTCATTCGTTTATTTTATTTATTGTGGGGGTTATGATGATATGCAGTTCCAGAGGAAAAGTAAAGTAATGATATTTTTTTTTTATATTTATAGTTGAGTGTGGTGGTATTAGTGGTGTCGGTGGCCTAGTGTTCTTTTATTTTATGTATTTTGTTTTCTCTATTTCCCTCTCAGACAAGCTTTGCTTTTTAGAGGATACCTCCTCTAAGTAGCCATATTTTGTTTATTATCTGTTTAATGAATAAATTTTTCTCTCTCTCTAATACATTCCAAATAAGATAGAGGTCCGCTAGTTGGTCTGTAAACGGGTCAAAAGAGGAATGGGAGTAGTGAATTTGTTCTTAAAATAGTTTTCTTAAAATGTTATTGTGGTTTTAATTTTATCAATAAATAACTTGTTTAAAGACCATATATATAGTACCCGTAAAATATGAATAATATAGGCCAAAGATTACATTGTCTAGGGCATTTATTCCCCCAGATACAAGCGATCTTATGACAATCCTACATCTGTAACTTGCACAAAAAGGATCAAATATTTATATCACTGAAATCTTTAGTCTCAGGTCTATCCAATCACTGAGCCAGAATTATAACATAGTTTGAACTTTTGATTGGGGAAGATAACGAACTAAGACACCACATACGCCGAATTTTAAAAATATAATTCGGTGAGCGAATAGAGCTGATTGGTATCTATGAGATAATATCAAAATTGTCTTTTTTCTGTGGAGCCAGAGGGGGCACTGGCTCCAGGCACAGAAATTTTATGGGTACATAATTTCAAATAAATAATCTAACGGTTAAATTCACTTGGTGATTTGTGAAAGTTTATGTTTATTTTTAGTTTATAAAAGCCAAAAGTAAAAGCTTATTTTTATTAGAATAAAGTAAAGGACGCAGTTAATAAATGAAAATAGCTAATAAGTTATTAATTAACTAAATAAATAACACTTAAATAATTTAAATAAAAAATTAAAAAATAATAAAGAAAATATTCATTAACGCCATTTTTGTAAAAATTTCGCCAATGAATTTTGTGAGACAGGGAGGAGAGGGGGGGGGGGCTCATCAAAATTGTCTCCCGGGCGCAAGAGAGACCATAGCCGCCACTGGTTTGAATGACAATAAATCAAACTGTAAGCTGCAGGAAGGAAGTAGAAACTTTGCAGAAAGGAGCTAAGGGTAAATCCTTGAACTGAATAGTATGGAAAATGAACGTGAGGAGCTCTGGCAACATACATTAGACGGTGCTTGGTGCTGTGCAGCACCAAGCCTCAGATGAATTGGTGATTCAATAAATTGTCAATAATTGCAGTCAATTGATCCAATGTCAATTGCTAATGCAGTATATCTAATATTGCTTAGGCATTACCCACCACATCACAAATTTGTTCTACGCATTTAAATAATCCGGAAACCTATGACGCTTTTTACTTCAAATATTCTAAGGTATTAAGGCTACTTACGTTAACATCTAAGCTTGTTTGTTTTATTCTTCTAGGCGTCAGGCTAGGGGACACTCTTGGAGGTATAATTGGTTTCAAAGGGGCTGCATGAGCGGCGGAGGCTCTCGTTGGCGCTCCAAGGCTGTTCAAATCCAAAGAGGCACTTCTTGCATGTCCTTTTGTTGGTCTAGGAGGAGGTGGAGGTGGGGGTGGATCTTTCCGGTTTGAGAATGGAAGACTTGTGGGTCCTTGCGATTCATCACCGCATGCAAAACTGGCTAGAAACAAACAAAAATATTAATTGTGGAACAAATCAAAAGCATTTTTACAGGAAACCAAAACAACTGTTCTAGACGAAAAAACTATACTGCAAATTATCTAGTTAAAATAATTACTATACTACGTTAATAAGAATTTATTACGTCAACTTCTATACTACTTAATATAACTACTATACCACATTTACTATTAATATAATAAACTAAAGTGCAAAAAATATAGTATATAGTAAGAGTTAGGCTATCGAATCTTTATTCCTGGAGCAAGATACTTCCCTTGTTCTCGTTTATATGTTGTAAATTAGAACACAGTCTACGTCTGATAAATCTACCAAAAAAGACTATAGCGAGCAGTTTCATCTATGAAGACAATATAGTATTTTTATACACATTAACACATAAACACATTTTATACACATAAAAAGCATTAATACACATGCTTTTCGGGCACTTAGCCTATCACCAGTAGTTTTCAATATTACCATGACCTTCCCATGATTTATAAGTAATATTTTATACATTTCTTTTATTTCTAATTTTTTTTTTGTATTTTCTTCTCCCGTTGAAATTGATTCCTACGAAAGAACAAGCAGAAAGTGTAAGATCTTGGTAAATTTTCTTCAAAATGGGTTAATAATATTTGCCTAGCAAAAGTACAAAATACAGGGTGATACAAAAAAACAAGAACTCTTGAAAAACAATAAATTAGAAGTAGTCCAACAAAATATTTTGTTGACATCAACTGAACAACAACACCTTGCATTTTAAAGATAATTCTCCTACTTGTCAGCATCTGGAGAATTATTTTATGCAGATGGCACCCCGCTCTATGAATACAGTTGTCTAGTCTCCTGTCACGGTATCACATTGATAGCTATAAAATATCAAGTTAGGTGCCATGAAAATCGTCTTGAATCTTTTGTTTCCATTCTCGGATCTGAGCTAGATGAGCCATGAAGACCCGACTCTAAAGGTAGGAACACAACAAAACATCACAAACGGACATGTCTGGTAATCTTGGGAGCCAGGGAATATCACTAAATCTTAACATGGTTTAGTTACCAAACAAATTTTGCAACGCTGCAATTGATTTCATTGCACCGTGTAACGCCACACTCTTGCTGGGATGTCCGTTCCACTCATCCATAATTACCAAATTATTCTAAATGAATATCAGATAATTACCAAATGATTGAAAAACTTCAAATCCTATTCATCCTGTAATACAACGTTGCCAACACTATAGGACTGCCAATACGCTTTTCAAAATTCCCTGCTTCAACCTGTGTCTTAGTTTAATGCGTTAAATTGTGAATCTGCATCGTACTGAGACGTCTGTGCTGGGTTGCCTGTTTCGACTTGACTACCTTGTTTCTCGTGATTAGCTATTTAAGTTGGGTTTCGTATTTTGAGCTTACTGACTTGAGTTTTTTGGTAATTCGAGCATTTCTCAGAAAAGTTTATACTGAATCTGAACACGATTTAGTAATCAAACAAATTTTGCAACGCTCACTGATTTCATTGAACCATGCAAAACCAGACTCTAGCTGGTAAATGCGTCCCACAGAAATGCAAAGATGCAGAACAGATGCTGTTAAATTATTAGAGGCAGCACTGCCTCTGTAGATTTTCGTGTTATTTAACTGCGTGTAAATTTTCGTGTTATTTATGTGACCATCAAAAGAACACGACCGCTTTATAAGGTTTTCTACTGTTTTTGTTTTATGTTTTTGTGTGTTTTTGTTTAATTCTGCTTTCATTTTTCAACGTGTTCACTTCATTTTTTTTCACTTTATATTTCAACTGCCTAGACAACCGTTAATGTATAAATAATACCTGATGTTTGTAGGTTTCTAATAATATCAACGGTACCATCCCTAGCGACAGAATAGTCATGAATGCCTTTAACCAGGATTAGAGAAGGTTATCAGATTCGACGTTTGATCAAAATATAGTTGGTTGTTTATCTTTACCTTTTAATGAAAAAATTCAAAATATAGTTGGTTGTTTATCTTTACCTTTTAACGAAAAAATGAAAAAATTTCATTGAACCATGCAAAACCAGACTCTTGCTGGTAAATCCGTCCCACATCAAATGATTTCAAATGATTACCAAATGATTAAGATTCTTTACAGCCCATTCCTCCTGTAATACAGCGTTGCCAACACTATACGACTCCCAATACGCTTTGCAGAATTTCCTGCTTTGGCCTGTATCTCAGTTTAATGCATTAAATTGTGAATGTACATCGTATTGAGACGTCTGTGTTGGGTTGCCTGTTCTCACTTGACTGCCTTGTTTTTCGTAATTAGCTATCTAGGTTGGGTTCGGACCTTCTATCCAATTGAGAGACATGTGCACAGAGTAAGACAAATAAGGAAAAAACAACAAGTTTTCTTTTTAAGGGGACTCGATGGCTTAAGATCATTTTTCGAGCCTCCACGTCGGCTGACCGTCCCAAAGACAAAAGGCACATTAGTAAATTCTCCCATGCGACTAGCCACCATTGACAGTTATTAAGAATCGGTGGCTTGAAAATGAAATTTAATTAGAAAGACAATAGCATTTTACGCCCCCCTTGGTCAGCGGTGTTTCCAACCACAGTGGGTAGCACCATTGGAACCACCAATTTGCCCAAATAATATTTTCGTGGAATATATTTGCAGCGTTTTCCTAGCAGGCATATTAGAACATTTTTATGGACTGCCATTCCCCGAACTTATTCTGCTCCGTTTAAGCAAAAAAAAAAAAAAAAAAAAAAAATCACGATCTCTAATGGCGGAAGTTTCATTGAAATTGCATATTTCGATCTCCGGCACAAAACGGGATCAAATAAATGTTTTTTTTCTAAGATTTCAGGAAAAGTAGGTGTCAGCTTTTTAGTTTAATCGCGTTTTTTCGGATCTCATAAACAAGCTCTACAAGTTATTGTAAGAGTGTCTAATTAATTCTAGATAAATCGGCAACACAAATGAAAAAAAAGCTTATAATGGACGAAATAGGATGATCCTTTAATATTTCGAATCTCCCTAAGGTCAAAAATTAAATTTAACACTTTATTAGCATATCTAAAAATACACCTTTTGGCTTACGTTACTATAAAAACTGCGAGGAATGATTAGAACTGTTATACAAATGTAAAATGAGATTTTGTTCGAGACGCAATGTATTTGCTCATTTGAGTTTCACAGATAACAGCATTGTTTGCTGTAAACGAGCTGTGCAAAAGCAGTTTTTTGTTGTATTGTGACACCCCCTTTTTAGAGTTAAATACTATTATCACGCTCTCACTGAAAATATTGTTCTGTGTACACACATTTCGAGCCACCTTCTCTGCTGACATTTCATCTCAATGAAATACATTGCTTCTGCTTAATTAATCAAAAATATAACGTCCCATTTTAATTCTGCTTTCATTTTTCAACGTGTTCACTCCATTTTTTCTCACTTGATAGTTCAACTGCCTAGCCAACCGTTAATGTATAAATAATACCTGATGTTTGTAGGTTTCTATTAATATCAACAGTACCATCCCTAGCGACAGAATAGTTAAGAATGCCTTTAACCAGGATTAGAGAAGGTTATCAGATTCGACGTTTGATCAAAATATAGTTGGTTGTTTATCTTTACCTTTTAAGGCCGGACGGGCTCTTAAGGAATCTTCCTATACCTCCCATTTTGAAGTTTGCCTGACGTTCCTGAATCAGTGATTTCGGCGGTTTTTATTTTAACAGATATAAAAAATCTGGTGAGTTTTTGATCTAATCAAGTCTTAAAGCCGACAATTATTATTTTTATTATTCTAAAATAATTATAGAAACTGTTCGGGTTTGCATTCTAGATTGCTACACTTGACACTGTTGTTATGGGGTATCAAAAAATAGAGAGAAAAATATTCTATTCAACAATTAGAAACTTATTTTTATAATGTATACTTGCTGCCTGCAGCCCCCTCAAATACTTTACATATTTGTGTTCCGAAGTAAAAAATTCCCCTCAAAAGACTAGATGCAGCTGAAATCGGAGCGCGTGAGAATGCATAAATTAGACCAAGGGACTAACCACTCGGATTGTTCTTGAGCGATTCAGTGAAGTATTAGTTAGTTGTAATCGGTTTAAACAGAGTCTGGAGAATAAGTAGCATGCAGACACCAAACTGCCAGTTAATAAATATATATAATAAAATTATATTGTAAATAATTACAATAAGAATTGCTGAGGATAACCTGCACCTAATAGTAATTCTGAGTGAGAAACCCCTTCAACCTTCTCATGTTTATCTAGTTGAAACGACGAAGAAAACTGACAACTTTGTCTTTGACGTAGTTGCCGCCCCTGAAAAAGAATTGACTAGGGAGTAAAATGCTTGGACTTCCGCTAGGCCTTAACATTACCTTTTTTTTTAGATTCAGACTGGAGGTTTAATATTTATATTTAGGATTCAGATTCGAGATTCGCTCAAACTATAGTTGGTAATTTACCTTAACCCTTGACTTTCTTCGAGATTCAGATTGGAGATTTGATTAAATTATAGTTGGTAGTTTAGCTTTACCTTTAACATTGCGTCTTTTTTTTTAAGATTCAGTCTGGAGATTTAAGATTCAGATTGTAATTTCGCTCAAATTACAGCTAGTAGCTTACTTAAAACTTTGACTTTACTTTTTTTTAAATTCAGACTGGAGATTTAAGATTCTAATTTCGCTCAGATTACAGCTAGTAGTTTACTTAAAACTTTTGACTTTACTTTTTTTTTAAGATTCAGACTGGAGATTTAAGATTCAGATTGTAATTTCGCTCAAATTACAGCTAGTAGTTTATTTAAAACTTTGACTTTACTTTTTTTCTTTCTTTTTCTTTTAAAATTCAGACAGGAGATTTAAGATTGAGGTTTAGGCATCAGATTGGACATTCGTTCAAGTTATAGTTAGTATTTTATCGTTAACTACTTCACTCTTTTCCTTATGAGATAAAAATTTTGTGCTTGTTGTAGATGGTTATTTGTTTGTTTGTAATTGGGTAGGTGGGGGTTGGGGTTATCTACACTAAAAGATAAATACTGATATAGGTCCACATGAAAAGTTTGTTTAACTACATTTTCTAGAACATTTAAGCACACGCAGTACAATTACAAAACCTAACAAGTGATAATCCAAATAGCAAAGTCAGAGAAAGGAGCACAAAGAAAAAAAAAAAGGAAAACAGGAAAATTAAAAAAAGAAAAAAACCTGAAGGTTGTCTGAATTCTTGGCGAAGTTGCTTTGATGAATTTTCTAACTGCATTTCAGGAGTTAATCGTCTTGGTATGGGATGCACAATTCTCGGATCCTAAAAAACATGGCGTTGCATACAAATATTAACTAAGTCATTCTAAGACGGCATTAAAAATTTTTTTTTAACAATTCCAACTACAGGTTCCTCCAAATGTACATCACTATTTAACAAGCAGCATTTTACGATACACGTGCAAAAAATGGCACCTGATATTAGGGTAAAAAATAACTCATTTTTACGCCTCACCCACGTTTTAGGGTATGAAAGCTCCTCCACAGAAGCTTTCTTTTTTTGTGTCTTTATAGGGTTTAATAAGGCTACAAGATTGACCCATGTATTTACGACTGACCCACGTTTCAGGGTGTGAAAGCACCTCCACAGAAATTTCCTTTTTGTTTGTCTTTTTAGGGCCTATTAGGACTACAAGAATGACCCATGTCTTTACAACTCACCCATGTTCTAGGGTATGAAAGCTCCTCCACAGAAGCTTTCTTTTTTTGTGCTTATTAGGGCTACAAGATTAACCCATGACTTTACGATTGACCCATATTTTAGGGTATGAAAGCTCCTCCACAGAAGCTTTCTTTTTTTGTGTCTTTTTAGGGCCTATTAGGGCTATAAGACTGACCCATGTCTTTACAACTGACCCGTGTTTTAGGATATGAAAGTTCCAACACAGAAGCCTTTTTGTATCTTTCTGGGATTATTAGGGCTACAATACTAACGCAAGTCTTTACGATTGACCCATGTTTTAGGGCATGAACGCTCCTCCATAGAAGTTTTCTTTTTTTGTGTCACCCTTTTAAGGCTGCAAGACCTTGCAAAACTAATTATATGCAGAAAGGCGCACTTAGGACTTCCAGAAATAGCAGAAAAACTTGGCAGTTCAAATTTATATTAAATCCTCTCTCTGATCCATATATCCCACCAGAACGGTTCAATTGAATGCTAGAACTAGGCAAAGAATGGCGGTGCATGAAGTATTTGATGTGCCCCCGGTATTATAAACTGTTTTATGAAAAGTGCACTTATCATTGTGGCAATCAGAATAAATAAAAAAGAAAAAAACAGAACAGAACTTCAAAAAGACTTGTCAAATTCTATAATTTATTTGAAAATTATATTTTAAACGACAAAATCGAACACAATTAATGAAGGGCAAAAAAATAAATTTTCGAAGAAAAATCAGCTGTCTTATGTAGAATAAACACCATGTTAAACTTCAAGATTCCTTATATTAGAGCAAAAAGAAGGGAAGGGAGTTTCTTTTCATTTCGGTACACCCATCAAATTATAGAAAAATCAACTAAATTCTTTGGTGTGTATCTGTTTTTTGAGTACAGGGAATGTTTTTAAGTTTAATTTTTGGAATAAACTAGGTCAAAGTAGCTTTAGAAAAAGTATCCGGTGTTCAATTATATTTTATTCACTATTCCTCTTTGAATTTGAATTCACTTTTTGAAATTGAATTTTTGAATTAGAATTCTTTTTTTGAATCAGAATTCACATTTTGGAATTTAAGTTCACTATTTCTTTGGGAATGTCATTCTGACCGCATTAAGTTGTGAACATAACGCTTTGACACTAAAATCCTCTGGAAATCTGATAGTAGACTGAAGTTAGATCCCCACCTGACCACTTTGGAACAGAGGTAACATATTCAATAGGGAATCCACCTTATCTACAACTGAGAATTTAGAGTTGTTTTATTTTTGTATTAGGAAGCAGGTTGCTTCCCCCCTACCCTTTCAGTAGTTGCTGCCATTCGAAAGCAGTTGAGCATAGCTTCCTTTGAAGGCTATCTATGGGCACAGCTATTGCATTCACACCTTGATTAGTATGGTTTCAGCAAATATAAGCTTTTAAGCACATTCAATAGTTTTTCATGCCAGATGCCCTGGTTATAACGAGAAGATTCCTATCCATAATATTCCGTCTCTAAATAACAAAGGAAACTTCATTTCTATACTAAAATGAGTACATACAAACCCGTTAGAATTGTTAACTGAATAATTTCATTATTTCCTCATCGAAGCCGAATGAGGGCTCCTATTCAAGCTATTAGCGCGTAAGACTTGAAATCCTGTATCCGTGAGGACAGGGTTTCGAGTCCTGGTGTCGCTGGTTATTTGGTTTGGATCAGGAGTCAGCGGTGTGGCTCTCTAAGCTCAGGCACAGTGGACCCAGTTTTTAATGGGTACCCAGGAAAATCTTAGGTAAAAACAGGAGAAGCGTAGGATAATTTGCCCCCAACAACGCATTGCACTCCCGACCGAAGGCAGACAATCAGGAGTTCAATAAATCTGCTACGCAGACCATTGGTCAGCATGCGAAAAGCAGTTTTAGTTCCCTCATACAAGCGACTTCCTACGTACCACATACGCAGCGAATAAATCTTTTTAATAAGATCATGCTGGAGATCGGTTAAGGAGCCAGTCGCATAAATTTGTCTTTTATTTTCGTGATCGGCAGGCGATCTGGAAATTCAATAGATACTTAGACGCAGCAGCTTTCAGCCAGTATAGTAATATAAGCTCTTTAGCTGAGATAACCACCACCTGTTGATGATTAAAGTATCATTCATAATGAGATTTAACTAATGCCAAGATTTACTAAACTCCCACACTTCAGCCAACATCAGACCCATTCACATTAGGACTGATCTCGCTGATTAATTAAAACTAGATAAGACAAGGAATGTTCATCAAACGGTTCTTCTTCTTCTCATTTAATTATTTGGAAAATTAACCCCTAATTTCAATAAGATATCGGACCCTGGGGTATCCGAGTACGAATTCCGAGTCCCGCTTTACCAAGTAGAGATCAATCCCATTGTACCACCACAGCGTTCAGCATGCGGTTCTTCTTTCTCATTTGGATTAATATGGAGACACACAATCTCATCAACGAAATCAAATTCCCAGTCCAACAGTGTGCCGCTACAACCGAGTTCGAGCAATGGATCCAGCATTATCAAGCACCGATCAAACCCACTGAGCCACTAGAACACTCACCGTGTGGTTAAATACATAAGCAGTTTTCCTATGCAGGGAAGAACTTATAAAAAAAAAAGTTTCTGATTAGCTGGCCTTAGCTATATGCCAAGACATTCAGACAAATTTAATTTCGTTTACGGGTTTAGGTAGTTCAGAATTTAACTAAACCGTTTAATGAATGGGTTTGGTGTTAGGTTAAGTCTCGGTGTTTTAGCTCAACCTCATTGAAAAAATGGGGTTTAACCAACACTAACCATCATCAATGTGTCTAACTATTACCTGTTCAATGGCAATTTTCTGAAAGTCAAAGTTGACTGGCTTTGGTCCAGGAGAAGAAATACTTTCTGTTGTCGGCGATTCCACAAATTTCGTCCACTAGACAACCATAAAATATAAATTATTAGACAACATCACAACATCACAAAAATAAAACTGTTAGTATTAGGGTGCAGAAGTTGCATTTCTATCACGGAAAAGCAGTTGCAAGAACACTGGGCAAGATTTATGCAGATGTATAGAATTCCATTTTGAAATAACAAGATATTCCACATCGGCAAAAAATCTGCAAACAACATGCAACACAAATGGGTCTTGAACTGAGAAAATTAAGTTAGAATTCGTGATTTAGAACAACTAAATAAAATAATGCGATTATGATAATGATGTGATAAAACTTCCTTAATAATTTCCTAAAATTTAAATAATTATTTAAGGAATAAAAATTTCCTTAATTATTCATAATTTTAAAAGGAGACAAAACCAGGTTTTAAGGATTTTCAGGGTAACCAACAGCTTTGGGATCAAGAATAGAAATCATTCAAAACTGAAGAGTACCCTATTGGGGCTTAATATAAGCAATTGCAAATAGAACTCAGTTGCTATACCTATAGTATGTTCAAACTTTACAACACGAAACATAAATTATCTGTAAAACAAAGAAAAAAAACAATAGCTACAACCTAGTAAAGAGCAAACCACAGCCCATAGTAACCAAACGACAAAAACTATTTAACTAAAATCACCCCCCCCCAAAAAAAAATCTCTAGTTAGAAAATTTACTCTTTAAAGGCGATTCAGTGAAGATAATTATAACACTGATTTAACTTCACACAAAGTTGAAAGGAATTTGAAAAAGAGCTTGATACCCATCAAAATGGCAATGCATTGTAATTAAAAGTATAACATTGGGATCACCTACATTGTCAAAATCCTACACTAGAAAATCACATTTCTCATCTTGAAAAACAAGCAAAAACCAATTTTTTTTTTGTATGCGTAGCAATGAAGTGTCTATTTTTTCAGGGGTGATTGTATCAAACCAGTGGTCATAAAATATTGGGAGAGTTCATCTGAACGAAAACCGCAATATTTAGATCTTTTTTAGCAACAAAAAAGACGACAGCACAATAAATTGGCGTTTTCTGCCATATTGTGCCACAGAACATCAATTTTGTCCCAAAGAGATCAAAATACGAGATGCAACAACTTCTAACAAATGAATTTTTTTTAGGTCTAAAACATAGACCTAAGGTTTTGATTCTACTGTCTTGAAAAGCAAAGTTTGTCGCCGTTACCCCAATTCTAAGATAGGCAATCGATTTTTTCTAGTTATAAACCATAAACCAAAGGTATATTCCCTTCCCCCACTATATTGAAAGAAGAAATATAATTTTATGCATGTGATGCAAACATCACAACCGCAAGTGATGTTTAATGGCTGATTTGAAAGCTACTACTCCGTGTTTCTTTAGACTGTATTGTCAATTCGTCTTAACAGCTTCATCGTCAAGAGCCATGTACGCCAAAATTGGTACTCTTCAATGCCATTTTGAAGTTTTAAGACTGGGGAGCATAACAAATTACAATTGTATTCTCTGTTGTTGAAAACCCTTAACCGAAGATCTACAGAGACACCCTTTCTTTTGTACAGTCCCCCTGCCAGTCCTATTAGGAAATAAAATCTAAAACACAGCATTGAAATAAAAACTACGAAATGAAAAAATATAATTGATTGATTTTTATGAAAATAGATGAGTTTTTAATAGGTAAGATCTAAAAGATACCGGTGATAGTACCTCCCTCGGACTCTTCATCTAAGTGACACTTCATCTAATGACACCTGCACATAAGTCGCAGGGAAGTTTTTTTTTGTTAAAGATGACAGGAAACCCCTCTAACGATGGGTAATTTCGGCTCATTTAAGCTGTCACGATTTTAAGCTATTTAATCTATAATCGATGTACTATTCCCTAAAAAAAAAAAAAAAAAAAAAAAAAAAAAAAAAAAAAAAAAAATGCAGCTCAGGTTTTCATAAGTTTACATGAAAGGGAAAACAGCATTTTGAAGCTTTTCACACGCTAATTTTGTCTTCGAAGATTTAAACTAGGACATTTGAGACTGAAGGCACTAAAACATTTTTTTACGACTCAAGGCTGGCCTACCTTCCTCATACAAGGAAAATACACCGATTTCTCACCTACAAAAATGCAACCACCGATTAAATGGCAAAAAAACTTCAGCAGTTCCAAAAAAATACATAAGAATTTAATTTTGTTTATATAAGATTTGAAATATACAACATATCCTAGGCAAACAATTTAAACATTTGACCTCTCTGTCACCGTCTGAGCAGAGAAACACAAGAGGAAAAAGAATAGTATCCTAGACCTCTAAGCATACTCAGTAGGAATAAACTCAGAGGATATAAAAAAAAAAGGGAAAAAGTTTTGACACCCCACAATAATAGTTGCATAAACCTTTAAGCATACAGAGTATTAGGACTAAACTCGCAGCATAAAAAGAAAAAAAGATGGGAAAAAATTTTGACACCCCACTTTAATGGCTGCATAGACCTTTAAGCATACTCAGTAGGACTAAACTCGCAGCATAAAAAGAAAAAAAAAACGGGAAAAAGTTTTGACACCCCATAAAAATTGCTGCATATACCTTTAAGCATACTCAGTAGGATTAAACTCGGAGCATAAAAAGAAAAAAAAATGGGAGAAGGTTTTGACACCCTCAATAATAGCTGATAGACCTTTAAGCATACTCAGTAGGACTACCAGAAAAAAATAATCATCAGTTTCCAGGAGAGATTAGCAATACGTTTCTAAGTACAAGCACCAGGTGCAAACGCTTCCTGATGAATGGCTATGCTAATAAGTTGTTAAGGCAAAGTAGTTATTCTGAAGCTGCCTATTTTTAATCAATACTGAAATTCCTATTAATTTTTATTTGAACAGTTAGTTCAAAATAAATAGGGAGCTTAATTTTTTTCAGGCCATTAAGAATTATTATTTTTTAACTAATCGGTCAAAACCTGAGAGTGAAAATGTCCTTCTGCTCGAAAACTTATTCGAGTAAAAAAGCGATTAAATATAACGAACGCTTCATTGTCTACCAAATAAATTTCTATCAGCTTAATTTTTCTTTCGCCAGTAATGAGTGAAAACAAATAAATGAGATGGAATAATTTTGCTCATAGGATAGCTTTCTCCTCAGAAAAAGGACTGACATGTCGATTAGGATAAAAATAAATTTTCTGTTTAATAAAGCAACAGAGGGTTGTACAGAGCCCCACATAGGCCATTTGAAGGAGCGGGAAAAATCGTGCTACATTGCAAAAGACCTCCAAAAGTTTGTTTTTTTACGGAACAAGATAATTTCGCTCTCAGGTCAGGAAATGAGCAATTAACCTCTGTGACTTGGATTCTCATAGAAGTGCAATTGATTTTGTCTATAAGTACATGTCAAATGCTGTGCACAGTAGACTTATACTTACCGAAAAAGCATACTTGTAAAGTTCATACTACAAAATCAGAAATCAGCAGTAGGTGTTTTAAAAGTGAAGAGGGTCATTGATAGAAGGATAGACTAGAAGAAATAATGGGGCGAAAAGGTGACCCCTTGATATCTGTAAATTTTTATATTCTACAATTTCTACTGACATTCATATAAAAAATATTGAGCCCTTTACCCCACAAAAAATAGGACAACTTGAATAGAAAACAAACAGATCTTGAAAAGAAGATTCAGAAAAACTAAGTTCAACTTGAATTTTCGGAGAGTTTAAGCCCCCTATACTACCTTCTTGTGTTAAACTTACCTGACTTTTAACAAGAGGTTCTCTATATTTTGGTTCTAAGTTAATAGGAACAGGTTCAAGATCTGGTATAAGTACTTCGCTGGATATTCTCTCTGACAGAGTGATGCCAGAATTATGGACAGGAATGGTGAGACATGGGGGGAGAATTTCAGGTACAGGAATATTATTTCGTCTCAGAACGACAAGGTGCATAGCAACCAGGAATTCTTCAAGGGATAGTGCACCGTCTCTGGTTACATCAGACAATTCCCTAAGTAAAATAATAATTTACGAAAGAGCATTGGTAGACTACACTAGAACTAGATTCAAACTCTGCCGAAAATACATTAAGGGTCAATCACAAAAAAAAAGTAATTCAGCTATTAACGAATTAAACATAAAAAGAAAAGAAAAAAACAGAAAAGAAAAGAAGAGAGAGAGAGAGAGAGAGAGAGAGAGAGAGAGAGAGAGAGAGAGAGAGAGAGAGAGAGAGAGAGAGAGAGAGAGAGAGAGAGAGAGAGAGAGAGAGAGAGAGAGTTATAACTTAAATGAGTTCAAGTTTAGTGATATTTATTCAGCTTTCTAGTTAGCATAAAATAGTTTGAAGATGATATAACTTTTCTCTATAGCCTTTGAAGATGGTTATTCACTTTTTTTTTGTCTAACCAAACAATTAGAAGCAATAATGAATGGTGTTAAAAGAGTAGCTGTGTGCGCAATTGAATTTTTTTTAAAGTTACCAGTATTTCCCATCTTAGAAAGCATTTCAGAAAGCATCCAGGAATCTTGGAGCACTGCTTCAGGTGGCTCTTACCAATAAAAAAAATGCTCTAGCCAGTTGATTTGCTTTAAGGGCAAGAAAAAGGAAGTGTTTTCTTCCAGAGTTTAGAACCGAACACATGTGAGTTATAAGCTGGACTTTCACAGAAAATGCAGTTTATTCTTAACCAATTCCTTTAAATTTATTCAACATGGAGACTCTAGGAAGACGGTTTGCTTGATCGGGCCATAAACTAAGTGAGCTTGTAAGAGACCTCACAAATATTGTACTGAGCATACTGCAATATCCACAGAAACTTTCACAAAAACAAAATCCAGTCTAAAAACACTATCAATTAGCATTAACCTAGAATGGAATATTAGCTCGAAAGCAAATTGGGGTAAAATACAAACATATTGAATAAATAGGACCGGTTTTAGTTTGAGAAACGCTACGCCGGTCCAGTCCTTTACTATCTGATGCCCTTTCCAGTCTGTCCAGCCCTTTACTACTTGATGCCCTTTAAATCTAACCAAGCCTTTTCTATCTGGTGCCCTTTCCAGTCTGTCCAGCCCTTCATTATCTGATGCTCTTTAAGTCTATCCAGTGTTTGACTATCTGATGCCCTTTCCAGTCTGTCCAGCCCTATAATATTTGATGCCCTTTCCAGTCTGTCCAGCCCTTTACTATCTGATGCCCTTCACTGTCTTCCAAGTACTTTACGGTTCAAACTGATGAGTTTCAGCAACCAAAAAAAAAAAAAAAAGATTTAGACTTTGCATACATGATAACATTGATTCTAATACAATCTTATGAAGTTAGCTTATAATAAAATCCCATTATAGATTGTGTTAAGTTTAAAGGCGGACATTCCAGACACATGGCAATCCTTATCTACAAGCAAAATTATTCAAATTTGCCTTTTAATAGGTTTCAACATTTATAATTTAACATCTTGTAAAATTCACTTTATTCTAAGTTCACTTTCAAAATAGCATATCCACAAATTATCTTCTTTGCCACCAGTTTGAAGAAAAAGGCCAAAGAGTATGGGTAACTTGCAATAGTGGGAACTGGCGCTAGTATTGACAAAAAACTCAACGCTATCTAGCGCTTGGTGACAGTTGGCATTTTTCAGCGTAATAATAAGAACAATTGATTTAGTTTGTGTAGCTGGCCAAATTAGTGCAGTAATAAGTGTTTGATCTCAGTTCTTGACAGAAAAACGATTACAAAGCTTGAAAAAAATACGAAGTGTCACCACATGCTAGATGGTGTCGATGTTTTTTTTGCCGACTACTAGCGACACTAGCGTTAGTTTGACTTTGACACTAGCGTCAGTTCCCACTTTCATCAGTTACCCAGACTCTTAGACCAAACTGGCAGAAACAAGCCCAACTTTGCAAAAGACAGAAAACATGCGTTACATACCATATTTTTGATAGTTCAGAGACTGGTAGTTTCGATTTGGCAAAAAATTCCTTTGCTTTAAGGCCCGGCAGCAGTTGTGATCCGTCTGATATCAAATGCTTGAATCTTTCAATATAATACGCACGTTGATCTGGCCGAATTGCGTATACGGATTCAATTTCTTCTTCTAAAAACGAAACATTGATGTAAAAATCCATGCACATACTTAGCTTCATCCGAGAATCGAAAAAGACGATTCTGAGGAAAATGCCCATAAAATACAAAATTTAGACACTGTGGCTTTTCTCAGAAAAAAAAAAGCTTGTTTAGACTTTTAAAAACTTTTTTTTTATCTATTATATCAGAAAATCCCTGAGTTCCCCCTAAAACCTTGGGCCTTGTACAATTATATTTTTAAGTATTACGTAAGGAAAGAATATCCCCCTTAAAATAAAAATAGAATACTGAAGTTTCAATTGATCCAAGAGCAGAACCAGCTACTGTTTAAAATGCTTTGCTAACCCTCGGACAAGTCTTCGCCAATAACTTAGCGATCAGGAGAGTCAATCTAAACTGCTCAAAGGATATATTTCCCTTGGGCTAGTTTACCAGTAAAGAATTACATATGTGCAGATACTACATATAGGAGGGATACAGAGGAATTCTCTCCCATTCTCAAATAATCGCAAAAACCTTTTTCCATAGGGAAAACTATCTGGTAGGCCTATGCCCTGACCTATAGGGCCGTACTTAGGTTCACTAGACCTTCACAATAATGAAGATATTTCTTTCTAAAGTAAACATTGTAGCGATTTCCGAGCAATCAGAATATCTAGTCAATCCGATTAAACTCGATGGTAACTAAAAAACTAAAGACCTAAAACTTAAGATCTAAAAAACTTTAGATACCGAATGACGCTATTTTAAGCGATCTCCATGAGTCTTTTCTTTCTGGGTAGAGTCAAACTTGAATATAGCCGATATGTTCTTTATGTTTATGTAGCTTATAGGCAATACCCATGACTATGTGGAAAAACAGAAAAAAGCTAGTGACCCTCATCTAAGAGTCACATTGGTATTCTATATGCCAGCTTCAGAAAAGCTGCTCATGTTAGCGTCAGCACTAACTCCCGTTATATATCATATTAGCACAGTCATTCTTCGTGTTCAGGTAATGAATTTTAATTTAACCCCCATAAAACTACAAAATTAAAATTTTATACATATTATTTATTTTTGCATCATAAAGGTCTGACGGGTTTTTGTGACGTGTGAATGGTATTCTCGACATCCCAAGTCTAGAGGCTAAAACAACTCCCTTAAGAGCCATCCGCAATGACATTTTACTAATACCGAAATTTAACTAGCGCTAATTTGAGGCAATGGGATTTTTCATACAAATTTGCTGATTGACTGGAAAATCCTAATACGCCTAAATTAGCGCTAGTAAAAACCTGATATCAATAGAATCTCTTTGTGAATGGGGCATTACGACCCCACAAAAGTTACGACTCTAAGAACTTCAAGAATTAATCTCACTTTAATCAACTGCATCAAAGGTTTATGGTTTCTAGATTAAATGTTGCCCGTTTTAATTCTGATACATTAAAATTCCAAAAACCAGACACACAAGCTCATGCCTTGGAGGAAAGGCTTTAACTACGAGCCAACACAGCAGGTATTACAAACAGCGCCTGTTTCCCAACTAGGCAGGTATTACAGAGATTACTGGATTAAATCACATTGAGAATAAGTTTTGTTGATAGATTTTCAATATAGTTACATCAAGTTACTAATAGTTACCTAGACATGTATGGGAAGGAGGAGGGGATTCATTCCCACAATATATAAAGACATTATATATTAACATTCGGCATTGTGGAGTGACATGCATGAGAGGTGTAGCATAAGTGGGAGACAGTAACAACGCCAATCAAAGGGGTAAAATTAATCTTGCACTTGATGCCCATTTAATTGAACAATCTGTCTTGGCTTTTTCTATAATTGGCCATGACTTGACTTTTCCACAACTATTCCCTTTTAAATTAAAAAATCAACGAATTATTCAAAACATGAAGTTTGAATACTTTACAGATGAAGTATAATAAGATTCCTAAAGTTTTGCTTGTTGATTATCCACGTGGGGTACAAAGAAGAGTAGAACGTTCTCAATAGGGTAGACGACAGAGCAGGATGGATTAGGAGCTTGCATAAATTGCTGAAATCGAATATTTAGCACTGCAATGAGCTGAAGAAGTAGTAGCAAAAGAGGGGCCAAGATTTGGAAGAAGGGGAACAACCTAAAAGAAAAACACACTACATGTAGGTAATTTATATGAAAGTATGAAAAATTGCAGTAGAAAGAAGGAGGACGCATTGCTCAGAATGCCTCTGACATATAAACGCGGTTCTCATGAAAAATACTCATAGCAAGGGTTTGGATTCAAGGAATAGTATACTGATGAAATAAAATATAATACCTTCTGCTGGACTTGATGAAGCTGTTCCACTATTATTACTAGAAGAAGCAGAAGATCCACTGCGAGAGGGCTCCGAATGCCTATCAGATGATTCCTCTTCAGTACCCAGCAATTGTCGGTGTTCATCGCTCACTAGAAGTAGAAACTAAATATCTAAATGCTATTTAATAATTTTCATATTACTGGTATGAAAATTATACTTCTTAACCATAATATTACTACAATTCAATTTGATACAAACAATTTATGCAATAAAAAAATAAGAAGGAAAAAAACAGAATTAAAAGTGCACAACAAGCTCAGAACTTCTAAATAAAGAAGTTTTGCAACTTTAATGATCAGATTTGTTTAAACTTTTCAAAGGTTAGTCGCATATCCAGCGCCTATTACTCACCACACTAGTTGTTTGCTGTTAAGGAGCTGTAACGAGGTAGTAATGAGGGTTGCCACTGACTCGTGAACAAAAAATCGCAAGACAAGTTATCAAATCAGAAAAGCAATGCGATGTATCTGTACCCAAGTGCTTACCCAGGACTTTTGTTCGGGGGGGGGGGGGGGGGGTGAAAATATCTTAAAAACGCATCAAAATATGTTTGTATGCATTTCTGTTAAGTTTTTACGAATCGAAAAAAAAATTGGGAGAGGGGTCAAACTGGGTAACAATCCCCTCCCCCTGGATATGGGCTTTTCTGTACCTTTACGACTTTTAATAGCTACAGCTCTTATAAAAATTTCAATAAGCCTGAGCAAATGTGTAATATTGAAGGCGGGTATGTTTCAATCCGTTTTCACTCTGATTGGTTGAAACTCAGGCGTGGGTTGTAGCTGTTTCTAGTCAGATTGTAACTAAGCAGAACATGAACTAAGCAGTGCTTAAAAAACTAAAACTGAAAGTCACAAAACTCTTACAAAGAGGCTGCAGCTTCACTTTCATCAAAGCAAATTACTAGCAAGTCAATACTCATCAGACTAAAAGAGGAGTTGATTAAGTTCTAGGAGAAGAAAAGTGTGGTTCCAGGAATGTAAGAGGGTGTTTTGAGCAGGTCTGCCTGCATATATTAATAATTGAGAAGTGCTAAATTGCTAGGCGACTTTAGTCCCGAGCTTATAAAGAGCAGAAATTTGATTGAGCTGATCGAAAAGCTAAATTGAAAGTTTTATCCTTGTTCGATTGGTTAGTCGTTGGTTCGGCATGGAGTCAGGAGTTAAGTATGGTTGCGTCCTTTCCCTATTTATATGGATTATTTTGATGATGTTGTATTGAGGGACGAAGCAAAGGCTATGGGAAAACAGGGTATCAAAGGGGAAGGTAAAACTCGACTAGACTTAGGTTGTGAAGATAAATTGAGTATCCTAGATAAGAATGGTAGCAAAACGAATCAACATTTAGATGTTTTGAGGAATCAGGGTACGAGAAAAGTTTTGAAAATTAATGTTATGAAAACTAAGTCACTTAAATTAAGAATAAATGAGGATGAAGAGATGATGCTAAGCAACGAATAAATCGACCGAGCGGACAGCTTTAGTTACATAGGTAGAATGCTAATGAATCAGGAATGCTAAAGAATTTAGTGAAGAAGTGAAAATAAGAACGCGAGCAGGGAGGGGTCTATGGTTCCAGCCCATCCCCAAAATCTAGATTTCCCTTAACTTTTTGGGAGCTTCAAAGTCAAATTATTAAATGGAACTTGATATTATGATTCCAGCTCTCTCAGAATTAATTAGGCGGGCGTGTCTGTGTAAAAAATAGAAAGAAAATAAACAAAAGTTTCGAAACCAAAATCTGAATTCAAGAAGCCATGGTAACAGCAGTCCAAATATCGCCTGGAAATTCAGGTGTTTCAAAAGATAGACAAATATGTAGATAAATATGTTAGATCTTTTCCAGAGAATTGTCTAAACAGTTTCAGATGCTCGTTTGAATTATATTGACAAATGTTGACAAAATATTGACAAATATATAGTTGAATTTGTCAAAATATTGACAAATATATAGAAAAATATCTTTGAACTTTTCCGAATATCTTAAAAATATCTTAGAACTTTTCAGATGCTCGTTTGAATTATATTGACAAAATATTGACAAATATATAGTCAAATATTATCAAAATATTGACAAATATATAGACAAATATGTTAGATCTTTTCAGGAGAATTGTCTAAACAGTTTCAGGTGCTCGTTTGAATTACCGTTTATCAAACAATATACGGCACAAAAAATGCCGGTTTTTACAGCTATAATGATAGAAACATCAGAATGTTCTGATCACGTTTTGTAAATGGAAGATTGCCAAAAATCATGATTAAAAATTTAGAAGGAGTTCATGGAAGAAAGTTAAGAGTGAAGAGCTGAATGAATTGAAGTGGACGATGAGCACGAAAAACTGTGTTGGCCTCATGTAAGAACTCTGCGTTGGACTCTGTGATGAGTTGTCATTTTCTCCACTCATATATTTTATTATTTGCAATTTTATTCATTTATTTGTTATGATACTACTAATCATTACTTGTCATTTACGACTTCATCATATTAGTCATTTATTTATAGATGTCATTTATTTCGATTTGTTTTCCTACAGCGTTGACTGGCTAGTTAGACTTTCTCAAATTGTTGGTCATTTCAAGTACCTTTAAGGCACATGTTCTTTCTGGAACAATAGATTTTACGATAAGCCTGGAGCTGTAACTTGTACTAAAAGAAAAAAATATCATTAAATTCATCAGTTTGAAATCTATCCAATTACCGAGCCAGAATTGTGATATTGCCTAAATTTTTTTCTTAGAGAAGGATCTAAACTTGCTTACAAAATAAGAAAATTACCTTTGTATCAAATATTTTCCCATAGTATTTAATATACCAAATTTGAAAAATTTAATTGGATAGAAAGGCATAATTGAATCTAAGCTATGGAGTGAAATAGAATTGCTGTCTTTCGTCAATATAATAAAACAGTACAACATCAGAAGAATAATATACCGAAACTGTTATAGGGAACATAAATCTTACAGCTCAAAAGCAAAGAGTCTATTTTTTATATCACTTCCAAAGGAATAAAAGCTTTTTTACATGACAAATATCTTGGATATTGATAATCAATTTAACGGCTTAAACGAAAGGAAGACCGTCTATAGCTGTTAAAATCCCCCCCACACACCCCAAAAGAAAATTCAGAAATATTAAACAAAAAGGCATTTTCTCGACTTTGAAATCCTCCTAAGGGATAAGAGGGATTCAACCCTCCAAGGGTTGAAAGGACGTGCACCTGTATTAGATTTGTGTTTTTTTTGGCAACTTCTTCTCTACTCTACTTACTATTCGACGATTTATCTCATGATTAACCCCTTATTAGAGACAATGTTTGACCAGCCCCATATAAAAGGGATTTAAAAACGGTGTTTTTTTGTTGTTTTTTTTTGCTGATTATTGAGATAGCAAAGAAATAGAAATACCATTAAAATAAGAACTTCGTTCTGAATCCATATAACATTTATTCCCGTCAGAAATTTACTAACCTCCATCCCCCAATGTTCAAACATACACTGCAATAAATTCAAATACATGCAATGAATTTAACACCGTTTAGATAAACCATTAAATCAATCATAGGCACCGCTGACTATGAGTAAAGAGCGAAGTAAGGTCTATGTATTTTTTTTCACCAGGGCACCTGGTGTCAAAGGAATTGTAGGTACTTCGGAGGGGGAGCCTTAGATTGTAATTCAAAAGTTCCAGTGCTCTTTTTAAGTTAAAAGTGATTGGAGGGCTAACAGCCCCCCCCCCCCATGCACCTTATTCCTCCAAAGACATCCAACAAAACATTGAGATAGCCTTTTTACTCAACATAGTTGAAAGGTCCAATCACTACACCTCTGGGGATGACATCCCCCAAACAGAACTTGTAGGAAGGACTGTAAGGTATGCACTTCACCATTATTTACACATAGTATTTGTTGGGAAACAGGGTCATGTTTGACCCTTGGTGTCCAGAAAGGCTAAGGGTATCAAGGCAAAGCCTTCAGGGAATGTTGGTCTAAATCAAAACACACTATGTGCATGCAGGTTGCCAAAAGAGCTTATCTCAGGAACAGCGCCGGGTATAAGTCGGAACTTTCAGAGAATGATGAGGGGGAACATCAATTGATCGAAAGGTAATGTGTGCATGCTGCTGCCACTACTACTGCAACTGCTACGTCTACTACGCCAAATCCTAAGGCTAAGGGTACTAAGGTGAAAATATCGGGAATTGATGAGGGAGACATTAAACTAAATCAATACACACTATATGCATACAGGTTGTCAAAACGACGTATCAGCAATACCTTAAGAACGGCTTAGAGCATTAAGTTTAAACTTTTAGGGCATGATGAGGGGAATGTTCAACTAACCAAAAGGCGACATATGTATACTACTACCACTGTTACTGTTTTCAAGTAATCCTGGTTATGGTGGTGTATTTTTTTAGACACATTTATCTTAATAAAGATTGTTTTCAGTAATGTAAAAATTAACTTCTAGTCTTCAGTACAGAAGGCCTTATTTCTACTCCTCTTTGTAGTAGTTTCTGCTCATTTTAAATTTAACTTGGTTATTTTTTGTAATTTCCGTTCGTTTTTTTTTCATTTATTTAATGATACTGATTAATGGTAGTTATACGCTTGAAAAACTATTTGATTTTATTTCATCTCATCTTTGGTTTAGTGTAGCTCTTTAATTTTCTTTGATCTTTTATAGAACAGGTTTTTAAAATTAATTTGAAGAAAAGATTGATGGATGGAAAATTCAGTTCCTATATAATTCAAGGTATATATTTGACGTCTCTCCTTTCTCCTTTTCCTCTTCTCACTTTCAATAGTTGTCGATAAGCTTTTGGTAGAAGCAGTGCTATGAATATCGGAAATAGTACCATCTTTGTCTGAATGTTTTGCAAGGATTTTGCATCAACAACCTTCTATTATACTAACTGAACTTCTTTTCTTTTTACCAAAGAGTTGAGACTGGATTGACAAGTTCCTGACTCCAAGTTCCAGGGTACTTGGATAATTTCCGTTCGTTTTATGTTTCAATTATTTAATGATACTGATTAATGGTAGTTATACGCTTGAAAAACCATTTTATTTCATCTCATCTTTGGTTTAGTGTACTTTAATTTTCCTTGATCTTCTATAGAACAGGTTCTTAAATTAATTTGAAGAAAAGGGTGGTATATATTTGACCATTATGAGAGAGGGAAGGTGAAGTAAATTCTTGACGGAAGTAAATGTCATATTTGACCATTGTGACCATTTGTATATTTGACCACTATAAGAGAGGGAAGGTGAAGTAAATCTGTGACGGAAATAAATGTCATATTTGACTGTTGTGACCATTATTCATATTTGACAATGTATATTTGACCATTATAAGAGAGGGAAGGTGAAGTAATTTGTGAAGGAAATAAATGTCATATTTGACCATTATCCATAATTGACAAAGTATATTTGACCATTATGACCGTGATCCATATCTGACAATATATAGTTGACCATTATGAGAGAGGGAAGGTGAAGTAAATTTGTGACGGAAATAAATGCCATATTTGACCACTATGAGCATTATTCATATTTGATAATGTATATTTGACCAACATGAGACAGGGAAGGTGAAGTTAATTTGTGAGGGAAATAAATGTTATATGGATTCAGGATGAAATTCTCATTCAAAAAATATTTCTATTTATCAGTTACCTCAATAATCAGTGAATAAACAAAAAAAAAAAATACCCTAAAAACCCTATTTCCTCTATAATCATAATTAAAGATTTCCTCTGTAATCGAAAAATTATGTTTTAAAAATATATTTGCTCAACTTTAACTTCAGCCGAATTTGATTTGGTTCTAGAGTCACATAACTTTTTGCGTTCTATTATGCTTGTTGCGCTCTTTTACTTATCTATTTATTATTATTATTATTATTAATTTGATGGGTTTTTTTTCTCGGGTATTTGTTTTCCTCTTGTTGTCCCATTACTGGTAGAAAAAAATAATAATAATTTCTTTTATTGTCGGGTGGGATGTCTGCTGTAGCGTGGTGAGTAATAAATATAATGTCATTTTTTTCTCTTTCTTCTTACCTTGATTGATTATCCATATATTTCGTTATTTACTACTTAAGTTGTTTTATCTGTGCAAAATGAGCTTGCCTCTCTACCAGATAACGGTATACTTAATATGTATATATGACTGAAAAATAGATGAACATAAGCCTTAATATTAATTTTTTTTTTTTTTTAGTTAAGCAGATTTTCAGAGCCTGGTTTCAGGCAGAACACTGTTTGCAGCCATCATACCTCCAAAGAGTAAGGAACGAAAAACCTCCCCAATTATTTGTCCAAAAGACCAACCACACAAAAACTTAAATTTAGGTTGAAGTATTTCTGTATTCGAATTCAAACCAACCCCTTCCATGTAGAAATCATCTGAACCCACCTTTCATCATTTTTTTAAAGCCAAAATAAACAACAGCTGTATAAATTACTCTTAGATGGAGTTTCAACCGTTTGATACAAACCAAATGCCAAAAAGTGGGTATATAACTAGTTGATGATGACAGGTAAGCAGTTATTTAATCTGAATTCAGAAATTCCTCTGAATATAGATGAGCATATTGTATGCTTGTCTGGAACATTAAAACCTATTGGCCTTGCTGTTTCTTTTTCCTATTTTTTTTGGCCAATTAGCGAAAATTATATATAGTAGCCAAAAGTTACTTAAAGAGATCTCCCACTGGTCTCGTGACTGGTTCCATCCTTGCGCTTCCCTGCTGTTTGTTGGTGTGGGAGATTCGCTGTTTGCTGAGGAAACTGACGGGCTACGTTTGCCCTGACTGCTACTATCGTCTGCCTAAAACAAAAGCAATATTAATATTAACACAAGCAATACCTAAAAAAGGAAGGAGAGAAGGGATTCAACCAGAAAAATTTTGAAAAATACATACATTTTGAAAAATATAAAAATATACTTTTTTTACCTTTTGAAAAAAATTGAAAAATACATTTTTTATGCATCTAAAAAAAAAATCAAAAAATAATAATAATAAAAAAAAAACTAATTACGTTTGCCTGTATAGCTATAATCTTACATTGATGAACGCAGACCCGTGAAAAAAACAACCAAAGCTGAGAAAACATTCTTAAAACTTTAGCTAAAACATCGACGGTAGGAATACTGCTTTTTCTTTTTCTCAAGCTTAATGAAAAATGTTCAACAACATATGAATGCTTCACAGCTGCATATATGTTATCTTCTTTTCATCAATATGGAGAGATATGCAGCACCGGAAGATATTCGAAAAGTCAAAACAAATGCAAAAAAAAACACAAACTCCGCGAGAACTTGAAAAATGCAATCTATGGAGTGACTCCAATTGCATAATAGAGTAATACTCGCTTCAGCTATCCATTGTAAAGCGTCAAGCAATTATTTCCAGATTATGATTGGCTGGGAGTTACTGATGTTTTCAATTATATAGGTAGATATACAAATATTGTGATATTTATGTGACAGAAATAAGTACCTTTTAAATGAATATACATATGGGTTTTCCAGAGGTAGAATTTAGAAAAATTAAGGATTTTCCAGAGGAAATTCTTAAACCAGGAGAGGAGGGGGGATTTTCTGGCATGATTTGAAAAACAGTCAGAAACTAAATTAAAAAAACAAACATTTTTTCCAACTGAAAGTAGGAAGCAATATTAAAACTTAAAAAGGAACAAGATTATTCTATGTATGAAGGGGACTGTCCCTTCCTCGTCCCTCGCTTTGTATGCTGAAGTCTGACTTTTTGCCACAATTTTATAAGAAATACTGCTCAATACAATGTCCATAAAATTTGAATAGGAATTATTCTTAAAGAATTGTGACAAAAAGTCAAACTTTAGCATAAAGAGTGGGGGGTTGAGGAAGGGGAAGCTCTCCTCTTATACAGAATAATTTCTGTTTGTTCTAAGCTTTAATTTTCCTCCTTACTTTCTGTTGAGAAAAAAGAACTGTTTTGTCTTTTAATTTCTATACTAAAGGCTGCAAGTTAGACAGTTCTAATATTTGACTGGTATCATTAGATAGCATTGATTGTTTTTTGATGTCTCAAAATCAACTTGAGTTTTCACGAGCTTCCCATACTCTTCACAAGAGACACTTCTTTGAAGAAGGGGCAGAAGGGTTTCCAATAGCAATAAGCTACGAAACTTTACACAGTAAAAATGCGCCCGTTTCTGGTCTACACCCGTAATAGAAAAGAAATAACTTAACAAAAAGCAAAAAAAAAAAAAATATGTAACATGAGTTAGAACTTTTGTTACACTTTCGAGGCAACGGAAAAAAATTAGCAAAAGTGAATTTTTGACTGTAACATGGACAGAATTAACAATAATAATAAAATAATATAATAATAAAATTAAAATAAAAAATAATATACTAAAAAAAAAAATACTAGCAGCATCTATCTATCATAAAGTGTAGTGTTTCCCATCAGATTAGAAAAAATCGGATTTTCATAGTAAAGGCTGCAGCTTAGACAGTTTTAATATTTTGCTAGCATCATTGCATGGGATAAACAGTTTTTTTTTTTTTTTTCAATTTAAGTGTTCACTCTATATAGTTTCCTAATATTTCGAAAGGGACTAAAGAATCAAGCACCTGCAGTGTTCACTGTTTCCTAACACTTTGGAAGGGATTATCAAGTCAAACTAAATTTTCCATACACATCTATGGAAGCATGAATCCACCAATATGAGGAAATAGCAAGAGCCCCCTAGTTCTAAAGACCCCTTGCCCTAAGAAGATTTTTGAAGAACATAAGAAAAACACATGACAATCAATGAAAATCTGGGCATTAGAGTTTAAATATACAATATGTTTTGAAATATCATGTGGTTTGAAAAGCCTTGAGTTTATCTCCCCCATTTTGAGATGCGTGCAGCTATGCTGGGTTTTATTGTAATAGAAGACAAAAGCTTATTGACAATATAGGTCTAGAAAAAAGAACAAGAGCAGAAAAGGAAATAGAAAGAACAGAACAATCTAGACACTGGACAAACTTAAAAAAAAGAAGGGAAAAAACAAGAGCAGAAAAGAAAATAGAAAGAATAGAACAATCTAGACACTTGACAAACTTAAGAAACAAAAAAAAACAAGAAGGAAGGGAAAAAACAAGAGCAGAAAAGAAAATAGAAAGAACAGAACAAACTAGACAGTTGACAAACTTAACAAAAAAAGAAAAAACAAAGAACAAAAACAAGAGAGGAAAAGGGATCTCGAAGCTAGAAAAATGCAGATTAAAACCACAGTTACATGAGACTCTTCTCCTACTTCATTGGTGTCAGATAACTGGATCAAATCTGTGGTTGCTTTCAGTGCATTTTCTTCATCAAACCATGTTTCATCCTCTGAAACAAAAGAAAGAAGCCTTTATACAAAAAAAATTAATCATCAACTTTTAAAAGATGCTAAAACTATATTTAGGAATACATTCACAAAAGATTGTCATAAGCCAAGATATGCCATACAAGTCTAACTAACTACAGGTGTGATTTCTTAAAATAATTTAAGATAGACTGTTTAGAATAGTATATCTTGTGATAGACTAATTCCCTATTTTGTGAGGTTGATAGTGAGAATGTATATTTCCGTGAGTGTAATTATACAAGTTGCTAAGAGGGTTTCTAGGCTCTTTAATGTTAAGCTGAGAGTAAAACAGGGCAGCAGTCTTTCTCCTAAATTGTTTATTAATTTTTATAAATGACATTGTTGATTTTTTAAAAGAATAGGCCGGCTATTCAAGAGTTATTCGAGAGGCCCAAAAACTATCCATTTTATTATTTGCAGATGAAAAAAAAATTAAGGCTGAATGTTGAAAAGTGAAGTCGTTATTTTTAAAAAAGGAAAGTAAGTGGGGAAGAAAATTACAGATTTTAATTTAGTAAGAAGGAACTAAGTGTAAGAAAAAGAAGAAGATATTTGGGATCTGTTTTATCAAGAAATAGAACTTTAAAAAGTCATACTGATGTAATAATTAAACTGTAAAGTGACCATGTCTGAAATTTTTAAAAACCCAACCTTAATGGGAATTAAAAGCCTAAAAATGTATAAAAGAATAATTAATACAAAAGTTTTACTAGTGATAGAAGATAGAGCAGAGATTTCGGGTGAAGAGGCAGCTCAGCAGTTTGAGTCCCTCAGCAGCTGAGCAGTATTATCAAAAAGCATTTGGACTACACCAGATGACACATTCACAGATTCTGAAAGTAGATATGGGCCTCTTTTCTTTAAAGCTACAAAAGTTTATTTTGATGATAAGATTTTGGTGGAGGTTAATGAAGACAAATGAAGATAGACTAGCAAGAGCAGTATATGATCAGATGTTGAATAATGATTTTAAAACTTTGCAACCATCCCAAATTAAGACATTACTAGAAAGAGTGGGAATGCCTAGCTTATAACATTTATGTGGTTTATGTGTCTTGTAGTTTATCTGGATCATATGTCTTTGTGTGGTTGCTTTGAAGATTTTTCAAAATGTTAATTATGGAGCCAGAAAGCAAGAGGCTTGCCAATTTAACGCTCAAAATAACTCATTCGGCAGCTACTTTTTGCCGTGAAGGTAAATTATAAAGTTTTCTATTCTGTTATTGATACCAAAATAGATTGTAATGAACGTTGTGGTGTTGATTTCGAAACTGTATTTTTATGGCCTTATTACCTTTTGGCATGATGTTTTTTAGCTTTTCTTGAGCTTTCAAGATTTTTTGGTGCTCGAGTTTTATGAATTAGCTATATTTTAAGCTTTCAATTATTTCCCAGAATCCAACACCCTGAATTCAAACATTGTGTCACCTTCTTTGTGTCTTCTCTAGTTATGGCCCATCTATCTTTTTATTGGTAGCAAATAGAAAAAAATTCTCCATCAAAATTAAAGAGTAAATCAAACAATTAAAACGGACATGAATTAGCTGACTTAAGATTTCAAACAAAGAGCAAGTAGAATATACATAGAAAAAGATTTAGGTTGCTAGGACAATGCAAAGATACTGCAACTTCTGGTCAATATTTCCAACAAGAAGTGTTCCGGGGCGATACTTTGATTTTGTTTCTTTGCCATCGTTAAGATGCCGGAGTTTTCAACCCCTCAAAATGTAAAAAAAAATGCGAGTCCAATAATGGCTTTTAATACAAAAAAGTGTAGCATGATCACAAAAAAGTTTTGCGTCATCACGTCCATTGTAGCAGCCACGGCTTCTGTTGATCTTAGCACAGCTATTTTCTTTATTAGTCCTTAATAAAAGTTCAATCACTTTTATGCTGCAAAGCTAAAACTGATTTGCACAAATTCCAAGCCATCTGAGACCAAGAAGAAAATGTTTACGTCATAGCAAAACTATGACAATTTGGATTGTATGCACCTAGATAGCACCTAGATGTGTACCTAAATCAAACAACACATATTCACATTTAACACCATTTAGGAACTAACCCATTCCTTAGATTGTAACTTATTAACACTCTCTGCTAGACTGACTAATTACCTTAAATCGCAACTTGGAGTAAATCTAAGGATTTTCCTTCCTTTTAATGCTCTGTTATGACTTCTGTAGGTTGTTTGATGCAGTTGCTTGCTACATTTGGGTTGAGGACTCAACAGCTTCCCAGTTGTACAGGAGTTGATTCCAAGTTTGTTACTAGCTGGCTCAAGAAATGGCTACTTTCTCGGATAAAGGAGCGTTTCTTGAAGATTTCCTTGAAGTGCCTTCAAGTCATAGAACATTCTGGGGGGGGGGAGAAGATCAGGGACAAGATTTTTGGAAATAATTTTGTGGGTCATAATCATGTTGCCACGTTTCCTCCAGTATGCGAGAGCACAAAGCTTCAAGTGGCATAAACGCTCTTCATATGGCATTTGTTTGACCCCTTCGACCATTTTGGCTGATCTTTGTTGTACCCTTTCTTGTATTTCTTTATCCTTCTTGAAAAAGGGTGACGCCAGGGACATTACAATCTCTAGGCGCGGGCGAACTAGTGCCTTTTAGAGCTTCATAAACACACTTGAGCGTCTGCTAAAGATAGTTCTTTGGATCATTCCGAGAGATTGGAGGAGAGACGACGATACAGATTTTGCATGGGTGCTGAACTTAAGTTGACAATCAACAATGGCTCCAAGATCTCTTTCTTCAGAGACTACAAAAATGGGGTTACCTTGGAGATGGTACTTCAGATGTGTATTTTGATTGCCAAAGTGGATTGCATGGCATTTTGTCAGTATTGAAAGACAGGAGCCATATATCAGCCCAAGTCCCAAGAATGTCAAGGTCCTTTTGGATAGATTGCAGGTCATAGGGTGTGGCTGCTTAAGCAACATGTTTTGAATCGTCGACATAAAGAGTGAGGAGGTTGGAGAGAAGATTTGGTGCATCATTTATATATAAGCTGAAGAGACTTGGCCCAAGAATGGTGTCCTGTGGAACACTGCTTAAAACAGTTGTAGATAAGGAGAAATGAGAGACAACTTGAGAGTCGTGAACTCTTACAACTTGTTTTCTTTCTGAAAGGAAACTCTGCATACACTGGACAATAACATCATTAATAGCTGCGGCTATTAGTCTGGTGATAAGAAATTCATGACAAAACCTTTTGCCTGTATTAGATTAATCAATGGATATTATAAATCTGAAGCCATGTTGAGTGGATGTGAGAATGCAGTGAATTTCCAAGTGCTGAATTAGGGCTCTGTTGACAAATATCTCAAGCACCTTCACAACTGCAGATGAGATGCTGATAGGATGGTAGTTTTCTAATAAGAAGTTTTTTATTAGCGTATTCAAGATAAAAACGTACGAAAGCTAAGAAAAGTGGAAGATATGCACAGCATAAAGCAAGATTAACACACACTGGAAATATATGAAGATAGCACCCCCTACATATGTAACTCCATGGCAAACGGATACATTCCAGAAAATCAGACCTCTTGATTTCAATCTTAATTAAGAATATTTTAAATCATTTTCTCAGAAAAAGCTTTTTCAGACAGCAGCAAATATCAGATTAAGACATTACTAGAAAGAGGAGGAATGCCTTGCTTATGCAATGATGGTCTTGGTCCTCACAGTTACTAACACATGTACAAATCCAGGTATGATTTATTTTAGAGGGCTAAGAAATTCAGTATTGGGAAAGACTACTTCTAAATTATACAACACTGAAACATCATAATCTGGCTAAACCTAGTTTTGGAGAGGAAGATCATTTTAAATTTAATTTACCAGCTATAGTTTCATGTCAATGGATTCAGCTTAGGGCAGCTTGCATTCCAATCCAGAGCAGACAAAGGGTGTTTGATAAAAACAGTAGTTCCTGAAGGGCAGTATACTTGTCCCCTTTGTAAAGATGACAATGAAGATTAAGACGATTTTCTCTGGAAGTGCCCAGTGCTGTTTGATTTAAGGGAGAAATATTTACATAGGATTGATTTGCTGCTTCCTGGTATTCTACAAGGTAGCAATCCAACCAAAATAACTCAAGTTAGTGTGTTTATAGATAAATGTTTAGAAAGAAACAAACAAGTTTTAATGATTGAATTATCTGGTTTGCAGATTAGGTATTTATCGTTTTGTAGTTTGTTTTGTTAGTGATCTTGTTTTGTATGATTTTTTTTTATTGTATATATAACCCTTTCTGGTTCTGCCTTTCTGGCAAGGCTATATTACTGTACAAACTAGAGTAGGTTGTAGCTTAGAGGCACTCAAGATCAAGGAGGCTAATGAATTCTTTTTTTTTATTGCATGCATGTTTAAAAAAATAAGGAACATTTGAAAATGTTGCTCTATTGAATGCTTTCTTACTGACAACTGAGACCAGTAGATGCATCAGCTTAGAGGTGCTCAAGATGGAGAGGCTTAATGATATATACTTTTTTACTGCAACAATTGAGAGGTATTCCATAATAAGATTTTTTTTTAAATTATACAATACTGAACAACCCACTTTTTTTGTAATAGAAATTGTACTTTAAGCAAGGAAACCCAGGAATACAAAAATCAAACGAAAAATAGCTTTAAATGTGATCCCAAATTTGAGATCTGTGGTTAAAGATAATGATCACCAATATTAACCAATATTCAGCATGGCTTATTTCAATTAATTATTATAGCTTAATGAATATGTGTAATTACTTCACTCTGTTGAACATTAAAACAAATTTCTCACAGAAAAACAACAACAAAAATGTCAACCTCTAAACTCTTTGAAATTAACCAAAAATGTTGTAAGCTTTTATTAATATCATTACTATATTCCAATTCTATTATTCGGAGAATTTTCCATCTGCGAAAGGACAAATTGAGCTCTGAAGCATGATAAGCAAATATTTCATCATAAAAGGTTTCAATAAGTGCATTTGAAAGCAATTAAATAATTACAATTGCCTATTGAATGCCAAAAAATTAACTGCAGTAAGCTTATTGAATGTGGGGTAAATTTTAGGTCAGGGGTCTTAATTCAGAATTCCACCAATATCATTCGCCTAGAGCCTCTGGTTGGTAAGGCCTGAAGCCCAACCCTTACTGCTGGTCATGTCTTAATCAAGCTAAAACCAGATGGAATTGACCTAAGTCAGACAACTGATCAAACATTTTGATATTTTGAGATAACAAACTGAATACAGATATATCAAAAAATTTAATTTTTATTTTGATTCCAAATGTATGATTCATTTTGTGCATTCTTACCCATCAAAAACTACAAACCTGAGAAAATTTGCCTGATTTGTAAAAGAAAAAGGGGGGAGGGGGGTCTCTCAAAAGTCCATCAATCTTAATGAAAAATTACACCAGCAGATTCAGCCTATCAGAGAGCCCTACTGCAGAGGTTTAAAGTTTATATCTTTAAAAATGTGGAATTTTGTATTTATTGGCAGAATCTTGGATGCATGATCTTTGTTTGTTTTTTTTCTGGTTTTTCCCAGGGATGGTTATTTCAAATCAATGGTTCTGGAAGATTGGAAAAGGGCTCATTTAAACAGAAATCAAAAGTCCTAGTGCCCTTTTTAGATGACCGAAAAGATTGGAGGGCAACCAGTCCCCTCCCCTACCCAATCTTTCCCCAAAGACCATCAATAAAAATTTTAAGATAGCCATTTGATTTAGTATAGTGAAAAGGTCAAATAACTATGTATGAAACTAAGAAAGTAAAGGATATAATAAATGAAAAATAAAATCAAATAGGTGAGAAAACGTAGATTTTTTCAGCCAGTAGCAAAATATGAAGACGAAAACAAGCAAATATTTCGACAAGGAGCTCTGCCAAGTCGTCCTCAGTGCTAAAAAAAATCTAACCTTTTGAAGTGAATTTGACAAGAGCCACTCGGGTATAATAGGAAACCATCAGGCAGATGAAGTAACAAAAATGCTTTAAATATTGACCAGCCAAGTGGGAGACTAATCCCCATTCGAGATACTTACCACTGGGGACTTACAGAGGTACTGATAAATAATAAGAATCTAACCCTATCACCTTTCGAAGATTTATCACACAATTCGGTCAGGTTTAATTGGGCAAAATTTTCAGGTGTTTTCATATCAGCTTCCTAATTCAAGTGGTGAACTCTTCCCCCCTTTGCAGGTCATGTAATCTTAAAAATGAAACAATAGATCATTGCCTATTTGAATGTAATATGCTGATGTCTGCACAGTATCCCCTGCAATGTAAAATGTTAGAATGCTTCAAACACCACAAAATTCCACTAACAGCCAAGAGTCTTGCTGACCATACTTGCACACAGAACATAGAACTCAATATATATTCTCTTATAACTCAACTGCTAGTATCACAAGATATACTGCAAAAAATCTGAGCAGATACAAGATAAGTAAGACAAACCAGCTTCATAGCTCTGTCCATCTCACAGAGTGAGTCAAAAGAAAAAGGGCTGAATAGTCTCGACTGAAAAGACCCTGCCTGCTGAGAAAGAAGAAGACAAGAGGAGAAAAGATATTGAATCAAAAAGCCAGCCAGAAATCAATGAAAGAGAATTCACCAATTAGATAGAACAATTATTCTTTGCCTTGCAATAGATTTTGCTTTTCTGCAATTTCAGTTTTCATTAGATATGCTGACTGGTTGTCTTAATAAATTAGACTGGGCAAAAACATTGATAGAGTCTTTTAATATTAAGTTGTTATAAATTTGGTTTAAGGAAATATCTCCTGTGTCTCTATTTATAGCCAAATTTCTGTTTATGTATTTTATTTTATCTCAATTACAATCTTTAAAAGATTGCAATAGACCATTTACAGTAGATATTAAAGTTGTTTCTCCAAAAAGGACTAATGTTCAGGATTTTCGAAAATACGCGGGACCAGAGCTGAATCAAAGTTATCATTTTTATTTTCAAATCTTAGGAACTTATCCATTGATATTTTATGTTTATACAATCATTGCCCTAGTTGTTGATGGGTCCTACCTATGTAAAATTTCCCACATGAACATGGGACTCGGTAGACACCACTACCCAGTACAGGGTCAGTTTTTATCATTTCCCATGTTGAAAAAATATTCAACTTTTTGTTCAGTTTTGAAAGAAACAGAGAGATTATGTTTTTTTTTGTTATTTCCAGGTTTGTCGCTGAGTTTCGAGACATATGGTAAACGTCTAAAAACTCAGCGTTTTCAGATGTTTACAAATTCACTTCAAAAGGTAAGAATTTGTAGTTTGATTTTTTTTTCTTCTTTTTGAGCACTGAGGACGACTTGGCAGAGGTCCTTGTCGAAATATTTGCTTGTTTTGTTGTCTTCATAATTTGCTACTGGCTGACAAAATCCTCACTTTACTATTTGATTTGATTTTTCATTTATTATATCCTTTCCTTTCTTGGTTTTGTACATCACGTACAGCCAGAGTGGTCTTAGAATGTATCAAATAACTATGCTTTTGATGATGACATGACTCTCAATAGTCTCTGGGGAAAGGGCTGTAATTTATGCAATTTGCCCATATTCTTCACATATAGTATATACTACTCCTACAACTTCTATCAACTCATCATAGCACCAAGCAGCTTGAGGCCAACACAGCTATGCATGCTCCTCCTCCATCCCAGTATATTCAAAGTCTTCCTCTTTAAACCCTCCCTCAAGAATAGGCTGTAATTTATGCAATTTGCCCATATTTTTCACGTATAATATATACTACTACTATAACTACTAGCAACTCACCACAGGACCAAGCAGCTTGAGACCAATACAGCTATGCATGCTCCTCCAACATCCCAAACAAAGCCTCCCTCTACACCCTCCCAGGAAGTTCTAATTTCCCTTAAATCTATCTTTGACATCCTCCCACCCCAACCATGGATGACCTGCTATCCATTTAGCCCTATAATTCTGGCGAAAAAGGACTATCTTTAGCAATTTGTCATATTGCATCTGCAGAATGTGCCTTAGCCATCTCAACCTTTCTCTCATTATGGCTCAAGAAAGCAGGATAGAACTACACTTTTTGTACAGCCTACTGTTTGAAATATGGTCAGTTGGCTGGGTAAACAGAAAAATCTGTAGGAAATTTCTCTGGAAAATATCAAGCAAATCTTCATCTGCTTTACAGAGCGCCCATATTTGACCACTTTCATCATTGTAACTTCCAATGTCCTAATCTTGGTTTGCATACTTATCTTCTTATTCTTCCAAACATTCTTCAACTGTGAAAAAACACCCTCAGCCTTGGCAATTCTACTTTTAACATCTTCACTGTTCCCACTGTCTTTACTAATAATATTACCAGGATAAGTGAAGCTGTCCACCTAATCAATCTTTCCATTACCCTATATCAACTTTTCATCTTCACTTATTCCTAGTCCTAGTGACTTAGTCTTCTCAACATTAATTTTCGAACCTATTCTAGCACCCTGAACCTAAAAAACCTCTAAAAGTTCAGACATTTTGCTCACACTTTCATCAAGGATGCTTAAATCATCAGCATAATTTAAGTCCTTAAGACAAAGTCAATCAAAATGGTCCATATAAAGGGGGGTAGAACAAAACTCTGCTTAACTCCTGATTTAATATGAAGCCAGCTGGTAACTTCATTTCCCACCTTAGCCACAGCAGTGATATTCTTGTACATAGCACTAATTTCTTGAATGTATTCATCTGGGATATCATACAAGGATAAGACTTTTGCTAAGGCTCTTCTACAAAAAAAGCTCATAATCTATAAAACTGAGGACCAAAGGTGTTTGATGACCCACTTCTCAATTATTAACTAAGAGTGAAAATTTGGTTGGCACACCCTCTGCCCTTTCTAAAACTACACTGTTCTTCTCTTATCACTTTGTATGCATCATCTCTTAGTCTAAAAAGTACCATATTACTAAATAATGTGCTACCTACAGAGACCATGCTAATGCCTTGATAATTACCACACTCACTCTTATCACCTTTTTTATACAAATTTTTAATTAGGGTTTTCCTCAAATTGCTAGGTACTTCCCCCTTTCTAAAAATAATATTCATAATTTTCAGTAACTTATTTCTAACCTCAGAGCCCCAATATTTAAGAAACTCATTTACTGCAGTATCAGCACCTAGGGCCTTATGATTTTTGTTTTTAAACTCTTTTAGTACTGTTGCTAATTCTTCCTAACAAAACAAATCATCCTTCACATCCAAGGTATCACAAACTTTTTCATTTTCCTCTATATCATTTCCTGCAACTTGTTGTTGTTGTATTGGATTAACGACGCTTCTTGACTACTAAGGTCCCTGCAGTGCGTTCCTGCAGCATGATTTGATCTCTGGATCCATATTACCAAGCTAAGGTCAAACGCACTGCGCCACCACAGGACTTTTCCTGCAACTCTATCCTGGTTTAGCATATTCTCAAAATGTTCTGCCCATCTCTCTTGTTATTGAGAAATACACAGAAGTTTTTGGCAATAGATTTTCATGGAGAACGGTTTGCATAAAAGAATTTTCTGTGCAGAGGGAAGTTTCCAGGGGAAAATTTCCACAGGGAGCAGGAAGGGCAAGAGGATTTCCTGGCATGATTTGAAAAATAGACTTATATTAAATTTAAAAAAATAGTTTTTCAACTAAAAGTAAGGAGCAACATTAAAAAATGAAATGCATATAAATTATTCTGTACACAAGAGGTGCTGCCCCTTCCCGAACCTTTACTCCTTACTCAACTGTTTACTTTACTCTAAAGTTTAGATTTGTTGTCCTTGGCTCTTTAAGAAAGACTACTCAAACACAAAGGCTATTGATTTTGAATGAAAAATATTTCGAATAAACGATTTAGCATAAAGGTTAAGGGCTAAGGAAGGGGAACCCCTTCTTTCACCTGAAAAAAACTTGTTATTTTATTATTAGGTAATGAAAACTAGCCTGGTTGGTGTATACTAACTAATGGAAAAACAGTAAGTGTTGAATACTGTTGTGGGGGTAAAGAGGAATTAGATTTAGCTAGTACTCCTCAAAATCTTGCAGGCAATTTGTTTGTTTTTCTTCAATTGTTTCATGAAAATAGCCAACCAAAAATATTCTTCATGAATCTGGGAAGAGGTCAAATACCCCTCTGCCCACAATTGTCATTCTTGGGTGGGACAGAATATAAAGAACTAAACAGCCAATTGTAAGCAAAATTTGAGAATGGGCTTAAAACTGTTAGCTCAATTTTTTATGATTGAATGATAATAGTTTGCCAAAATTTGTGCCTTTGGGCAATCCAACTGGGGTCAAAGGAAAACAAGGACATCTTCAAATGGAACAAAGAAGAGATGCTGGCCCTGGGCAGCTTAGTACTGCATTGAGCTGTGAGTAGTTGCAATCATTATGACAATTTTAAACAAACACATCAGAGACCCAAGCATTGCCCACTTTGACCATTAGTGGGCCAAGGGTAAGACTGTAATATAACCAAAGGCTAACCATTACTTCCATAGATGTAGTCTAAGTTTAGAAGAACATGGAGTGAAATTACAGAATAGTCTAGCAGCTCCCCAGATTGAGACATGATAGAACAAAAAGATAGCCATTTTTATATGGTTAATTTATTGCTAATTTTTATGGTTAAAATTGGTTTAGCGACAATTTATCCATTGCCCCTCTGATGATCCCTTGCACAGGATATGTAGGAAATATCATTCCTAAAAGCTCTTTATTTTACCCTCACCCCCTCCTAATGTGTAAATATATAGCCCATATTACATATTTCCAATACATTCTACATCTGCTAGACCACTTTCTGATAGAAGGAAATTAACAGGTGTTGTTTTTCTTGCTCCAAATGCAATTCTCATAGCTGATTTTTTAGTTACATCTAATCTAGCAATGGTACAATGACAAGCTGTGCCATATATTGTTGAGCAATACTCCATTTAGGCAATACATATTTTATATAATACTGGATCAAAAGTTCTGCTTGTAATCCTCTAGTCTTTTCATACATGTTGATTTAAGATACATCACATAGGGTTTCCAGGTAAGTTTATTGTCAACCACTACACCTAGTATTTTTGCTTTGCTAACATATTCAATTGGGCAGCCACTTAAATACAGATCTGGAAGGGTTCCAATTCTTTTCCTAGTGGTCCTAATTGCCTTTGTCTTTGTTGCAGAAAACTTTAAGCCAGCTTCTTTGGACCATTTTTCTAAATTTTGCAATGACCTGGGTCATTAGGGTCTTCATTGGGTAGGTGTCACATGCCATGAATCCATACAGCATTGTCATCTGCAGAAATAGCTCCTCCATCATCCTTCATGTTGATAGAAATATCATATGATCCTATGTTGTATATGCCAGGGCCTGATGCTGATCCTTGAGGGATTCCTCTTTCAGGAAACACTGTTACATTTGAAATTATTCCATCAACTTGCACTTTAACTTTTCTTCTTTTCAAATAATCATTTGAAAATACTAACATTTGGCCTTTTATGTCAGCTGTTACTAGGCCTCCAACAATTTTTCTATGAAGCAGATTATCAAAAGCACCTTCAATGTCAATTAAAATTGCTGCTAAAATCCACCCATTTCGCAAAGCATATAATGCCTCCTGTTTGAGGCACATAAGACTGTCTTCTGAACTTCTACTTTTTTCTGAAAGTGCATTGAGTGTCTTTCAAATTTTCTTCTGTTGTATCAAAGCTTCCAGTCTCTTCTTCACCATCCTTTCCATAACTTTCCCCATAATAGGGAGAAGGGTAGTGCATCTGTAGTTTTCAATCTTTGATAGGTCTTTTCCAGGCTTTGGTAGCATTACTGCTTCACCACACTTCAAAACATCAGGAAATTTTCCATCCCTCCATACACTATTAATTAATTCAAGCTGTTCTTTAATCCACAAGTTGGGGAGCCTGAAGCAAAATTTCAACTGGTCCAGGAGATGTATCAGGAAGCTTGTTAATTATATTCATTAAATGCAATTTAATGAATAGTCTATTGTATGGTTTGTCTTGTCTTTGTGTTACAAGGTCACTTACTTTTGTGTCCATATCAGTCTTCTTCTGTATATCCAGATCATCCTGGCCAATCACAGAGCTCATGAATTTGGCAGTTGCATGAGCTTTTTGATCATCAGTCACAGGAAGTTTTTTATCAGATGCAATAGGAGGGTTGCTTCTGCCTGAAGTTGCTCTGTTGTTGGCTTCAAGTACTGTTTTTCAAAATATAGCATAAGCTCTGTTCTTTTCAATAAGGCTATGAAAGTTTCTCACCGGATTATATATTCTCTTTTTTCTAAGGAATTCTCTTTTGGCTTTGAACAATCTTCATTCTGCCAATACAACCTTGGTGATGGCTGATTTCCCTATGTGATAGAAAAGTTTTGGCTATTTCTATACTTTTCTCTTGAAATATTTCAACTTTCCTAGATAATTCCACTTCTTCCTCTGTTAGTGATTTCACATCAAACTCATCTAGTGCTTCTCTGAGCATAAACCAGTTAAAATTTTTAACTTTGAATCTCTTTCTCTTATTGCCCTTTGGCAGGATCTCTTCATTAACTGTACACAATATGGGGTTGTTATCACTAGCCAGTTCACTTTCAGCATCACACTCTATGTTTAAATTGATATAGAGTCTAGGATTGCATAATAGCAAATCAATTGTTGTTGTCTCTCCAGTCTGGGGATTAACTCTAATTGGCATCTCAACAGGTGTTGCCCAGCATATTGGGCAATTTATTAAAGAATTTCCTAAACTTGTTCCAGAACTATTTACATTTCTACACTTGCACCAAGATTTACTATGTGCATTTATATCACCTAATATTATCATTTCCTTTGCAACTGGTATCATTTTAATGATTTGAACATCTATTCTTTCTCCCAACAGTCCATTACTTCCAGATGGGTTATATACACATATAACATTCATTTTCTTGTCATTTTTAAAAAATTATTTAGTTCTGACTACTTTCACTTCATTATCAATTGATTGCTGTGTTGTTAGGTCCATTTTCTCATAATGAGTATGACTTCTTATTCCAATCATAATCCCACCCTTTCTTCCTGTTATTCCATCATTTCTCAAATGTTGAAACCTTTGCATGCGCTCATGATGTTTGTTTTAGCCAAGTTTCTTGGATAAGAAAAGTATCAATATCTTTTCTGTCACAATATTGAAGCAGTAATTCCCTTTTCTCTCTCATGATTACTTACTTACTTCAATTGTTTTAGGACACAAGCTCTTCAGCTCTCCTTGGTGCTATGATCTGGCAGATGGTTGAGTGCCAAGTGGCTTGGTTGTGTGTGTATGGTGCACATATTTCAAGCCACTGCTTGTCCCATCTTGAACATGCATGACTGAAATCATGAATGAACATAATGTTGTGAGCTACATTAGGGACTTGCTCTGTTTTCCAAGCTGCTACCTGTTTCACAAACCAATTTTACATCATTATGGTCAAGTTTTCTAAACTTCACTTGCTCAACCAATTCACACAGTTTATCTACCTTTTCATTCAAAGGCAACTCTTCAATATTCAGCATCCTGGGGTTATAAGCATTCTAATAACTAACTTCTTTGTAGTCATTTGTTGTAACTCTGTTGTAGTGTTACTTATTACTTGTTTAGTCATAGTTGATTGAATTCATGGGCACAGATGCTGAAACAAGAGACACACTGGGACAATATATAAAAAATAAACAGTTTGGGCTATATAATAATACACTAACGGGAAGGGGGTGTATGTATAGTATAGATGTATAGAAGAGCTTGAGTCAAGATGTGTTAACTGCAATTATTCTGCATATTAGGAAGTAAGAATTGTTTTTTTTTTTTTTAACATATTTTCCTTATCAATAGCACCTAATCTAGACCATTACCAATGTTGTATCTTTGCTGTTAATCTATTTGAAGAAACATGTGCTGTACAGAAAAAATATAGGCCTAATTTGGGATATAGCCTGTACTTGCACATTAAAGGGGGAGGCTAAAGTGAAGTATTTTCAGGAATGACATACTGTAAGTAAGTATTTTAGAGTCTTTGAAGTTATTTTCAGAATTTGTAGTGTTTCTTATTGAGGATTAGGCTGATTGTAAACAGAGAGCATATTTTTAATTTGCTTAAAATAGGCCAAGGCTAGTATTTTTTTAACCAACATTCAGCCCAACTGCTCAGGCTAATTGGATATCTCTGATCTATGCACCATAACTGGCTTTTATAATGAATCAATCATTAGAAAAACCAACAAACAATTAAATAATCAAGGCTATATAGGATTATGTGTTCATCAGGACAGTGGGGCACAATTGTCTGGGCAGTGACTATTATGTTGAAGGAGCATTAATTAAGGAATCATTTTTATTTTATGCTAGCTTTGTATAAAGGCTAACCTAGGGCTATTTAGGCAGATGGATGGGATAGGTAGCTATAGGGAGATGGATGGGATAGGTAGCTATAGGCAGATGGATATGATAGGTAGAACTATCACAAATGCAACTTTAATCATAAATAAAATCATGAAATTAGCTCTTGAAAAATACCTATTTTTGTTCTAATAGCCTATGTCTCCATCTGGAGAGCTGCTACTCTACAAACTTGCCACAAAGTGACTGTCCTACTTTACTCAAGGGATAATTTTAGCTAATAGGCATACAATATATTATTATTAGGGTAATCCTTCTAGTTTACTCATATATGTTAATCACTAATCACCTGGACTATTAGGGTAACAATTTGGAAAAGGCAATTGTCTCAACTGAGGTACAGCATTCTGCATAATTTGCTTCAATTCTTTTGATCTTGTTGGTTTGATTGTACGTCCTCTCTTGACGAAGAACCTAAAACGGTTCAATAATCAATCTTTAAATAGATTCCCAATTTTTAAATTAATTGTTTCGATTACATACAGTTATTTCAATCTATTCAAAATTATAGAATTTAATTTTATTATTTAGGAAATTTAATGAAAGATTTTGATACTATTAAATTTATTTTTCTAATATAAATGTATTAGAATGATATGTTCAACACTAAATTCGTACAATATACTCTGGCATTACTTAGGTGCCTCTGCATGCTCTTCTTTTTTATCAAGCGTCTTCATGGATCTTGACATAAAGGAATACAGTTCTATACAATTCATACGTTTTCATAAAATCTAATGAAAGATACTTTATCCAATAATTTTCCTTAATTTTCCATATTTTGGAAACTTTTTATCTGAAGAAGGGATTTCGTGCATATCTTTTTCAACTGAAAACGAGGAAAATTTTCAAGGCGGAATTATTCCCAGGAAATTATCAGGGAAAAATTTCCACCGAGGATTGAATTGTCCTGGGGAATTTTCTGGGGTAGGGGGAGGAACTTATGTTTTGGAATTCTATAGAGAGGGAGAGAGAGCTAGATGACATTCCCCTATCCGCCCACGATTTGGGTGGTTTGGATATTTCAGAAGGTATATGCAATAGAACATGCATGGTTGCTACTGAAATAATATAGTTGCTACTGTAATTAACCCAAATCTTTAAGAGAGTCTTTTTTGTATCTCTGAGGTTCTGCGAGAATATTCAAGAGGATGAATGAATTCGAATGGCCAAAGCAAAAAGCATTGGAAAATGTTTGAGGTAATGACGGAAGAAAAAGAAACAGAAACTTAAAGTATCTCGGCTATAACAAGAAGGACAATTCCTATGCTTGAACAACAAGGGAAATCACTTGCATGGGAAGCACTTTAATAACTCATTAAAAAGGAAACTGGTAAATCTAGTTCCTTTTTGAAATTAACAAAACTTAATATATCAAATGGAATTTTGACGAACATTTTCGTTTACAAGATTATGAATAATGGCATTATCGTTGGTGATAAATATAATCGCTGCTGTAACGTGATGAACACATTTCATAGTAACAAATAATCAGCCTGAAACCGCTATACATGGTATCAGACCAACACACAAAGGAAAACACTAAAACAACCTTGGTCAAAACTCCAGACAGAAAAGTTGCGGTCCCTTGGCTTGAACAAAAAGGAAAACAAAGAAGATGGCTGCGACTACAAAATACCGCATCGGAAGCAATGTTTTTTATTCTGTTTTTGCTTGTCCGCAGCTAGCTAAGTGTTGGGATATCACATCGTGGTTTTAACTTGTAGCTGCAACTATGTAAGAGGTGAATCACATAAAATATTGTTATAGTTCTTTATTTTGAATGTTTATCTTTTAATTCGTACTTGTAAAGAATATAAAGATAACAGCTCTTATAGTTATCTAAATATAACTGTACAAGCCTATGCTATAGTTAAGTTGCCTATACAATTTAGTAAAGGCAAGAGTTCGTTCTTTAATAAAAGAATTATTGCTCAGACACCATAAATACTTTTACGGTTTTTAGCTAAATAAAATTATTTTATAAAAAAATTTCAGAAATTAATTTAGTTTCAGTTGACAAATAAGTTTTTTTTTGGTAAAATCCTAAAAGAACTACTGCATTTTTCATATATATATATATATATATATATATATATATATATATATATATATATATATATATATATATATATATATATATATATATATATATATATATATATATATGCTTTTTACAACTTTAAAAATAATATTTTCATTTTTGCCTGCAACAGGATGTTAACAATATTGGTTGTTACAGTTCTATAGAAAAATGGAGTTTTTGGTAAAAAATGATTTATTTTAAAAACTATTTTGTTTTTAATCACAAAAGGCACCAGATGCAGCTATTTCCTTTAAAATGAGCCATTAAACAACTCTCTACGATGGTCCAGTGCCAACCTAGCTGCGAAAAAAGATACCATATATGAAGAACATCGTGATTACAGCCATTTTTTTGATTTTCAAGCCAATAAATTTCCCTTATTGTTCAAGCCAAGGGACGGTAAGTTTCCTATATAGGGGTTTCGGACAAGACAGTTCTAATAGTGTATTTTTGACCTATCTGATTCTAATTTGATTCTCTGTCTGATTCTAATTTTGGGAGTTATGGACTCTTTCATTTTTTTTATTATGGGGCGTGATTGTCTCTTACTAGGTTGCTAGCTATCGGTGTAACCCGGATAAAACCCGATCGATCCTGTATGTTTTTCCCATTACGGAGTTTTTTTCAAAATCATTTTTCACTTCTGATTACTATGGGCTACGGTTCACTTTTTACAAGGTTGTAGCTGCTACTGTAACAATAATTTAGAGTTTGTTCTTTACTTTTATGTCATTAAATCATATTTCAGTTACTATTGCCTTAATATCGTTCTTTATCATAATTTTGTAATTACCAAAGGCACTAGATGTAGAAATTTCTATTAAAATGAGCCATTAACCAACTCTCTACGATGTTCCCGTGCCATACTAGCTACTGAAAAGAAAAAATGAAAAAAAAAATGCCGCATATGATGAACATGGTGGTCACAGCCCCTTTTCTTGATTTTCAAGCCAATATATATTTCCATTGCTGTTCAAGCCAAGAGATGGTAAGTTTCCTACACAGGGGTTTCAGACAAGGTGGTTCTAATAGTGTATTTTGTTTTTTTTCATCTGATTCTAGTTTTTGGAGCTAAGGAATATTTTATTTTTTACTATGGGGTGTTGTCGTCTCTTACTAGGCTGCTAGCTATCGTTGCAGCGTGCATTACAATCAGGCAAAAGCCTACGTTTTTTTTTCGTTTTTGGAGTATTAAGAGACGAACCTCAAAAAATTAGGTAGCTAACTATGTCCAATTTATGCAATAGTTTCTTCCTCTAATGTTCTTCTTCTAATATAATTCTAAATACCGTTTATCGTAAAAATATATTTCACAATAAAAATTATTTTTGTTAATTACAAAAGGTTTCTATATGCAACAATTTATTTTAAAATGAGCCATTAAACAGCTTTCTATTATAATGATTGAATAGCTACAATTATGACGTCATTCATCAATCTTGAACATGAGAAGGGAGTTTTTTCGTAAAAAAATGATATTATATTAGAAGTAATTTTTTTAAAATTAGGAATGGCTTTTAACCCCATCTATATCTTTTAAGATAAGCCATTAAACATGTCTCTACGAAATTCAAGTGTCCCGCTATCTGAGGAAAGGAAGAAGAAAAAAAGGTACCGTATATGCAGAATATCGTGGTTTCAGCTACTTCTGGTTTCAATCCAGTATCTTTCCCTTGTTGTTCAAACCAAGGGACTATAAGTTTTCTATACAGGGATTCCGGACAAAGCGGCTCTAATAGTGTGCTTCGTATTTTTCTGATTCTGGTTTTAGGATTTATGAACTATTTTGTTTTTTTACCATGGGACGCGATTGTCTCTTACTCGGTTGATAGCTACCACTGCAACCCGGATTAGTATATCAATTTAGACCGCAATACTCAGCCGATATATTAGCAGCGTGCAACTGATGAAAGATGTGCTGACGCGGAGAAAAAATTTGATGCCGTACCAACGGTCTATCTTTATTTAGCTTTTTGTTTTTGTAGTAGTTTGCTAATTTCGGTGCGCTAAGTATGTTGAGGTTCTAAGTAACTTTGAAAAAGGTCTATCGATATTAAGTTTTATCCCGGAAATTGGAATCAGACCTTACATGCAGAGTAGGCTGTGGTGTATTTAAGGGTCTCTGGGATATTGCTTACAACACTTGTCCCCGGGTTTAGGGCAGGTTTTATTTACCCTTGAGTTTTTGCTATCCGACCTTTGAACTATTTTGAACAAAATGGCTGTCTCAAAACATTGATTGGATATATTTGGGGGAAAGAGGGTGCAAGGGGGGCTCTGGTTGTCCTCCGATCACTTTTGACTCTTAAAAATGGAACTAGAACTTTCAAATTTCAATCAAAAGAGCCCCCTCAAAGTTTACACAGCCACTCCTTCCACAAAACCCTATGTACCCCCGGGTTATAATTTTAACATATGCCCTAAGGCTCTAGGGGCTCTTGTTGACCCCTTAGTTTTTATAATCTGATCTTTGGACTGTTTTGAGCGAATGACTATGAAATTTTGGTTGGATGCATGTTCTAAAAAAGGGCATGAGGGGGGTGGGGAGGCTAATTGCCCTTCGATCACATTTCACTCTTAGCCAGGGGCATTATAACTTTCAATATCCAATCAAATAAGCCTCCTCTAAAGTTTATACGACCAATCCTTCCATATCTTTCCTTAGAAAATACCTTGCTTACGATTCCACCAGAAAAATACTCCTTAGCATGCTCTTATTTGAAGAAAGACTTCTTTTATTTAATTTATTGTACCCCCATGTGTGAAAGGTGTTTCCTGGAGCCCTCCCCAAAAAGGAAAGTTCCTCCTGTAGAAAATTTCCCCATGGAAAATTTCTCCTAGTAATAATTCCCCCATTGAGAATTTCTCTCATAAGAAATCCTCTCCCACGTAAAAATCCCCCCAGAGAGTTCCAACTCCAATGACAAATTAGTCTCAGACAATTCACCCGAAGTATCTCCGCATGTAAAATGGAATTGCAAAAGAAAGACAAATAATAGGAATTTCGCAGACTAATTCTGGCAAATTGCTCAACATTTTGATCAGACGACGTTTGGGGAAAAAGGGTGTGGAAGGGGGTCTAGTTGCCCTCAAATTGTTTGGTCACTTAATAAGCAGACTAGAACATTTAATTTCCTTTCGAATGAGCCCTCTTGTGATATTTTAGGACCATTGGCTCGACAATGTTATCCCTGAAAAAACAACTAATAAACATGCATCCGTGATCTTTCTTCTGGCAAAAAAACAAAAAAACTTCACAATTTTGCAGATGGGAGCTTGGAACTTCTACAATATTGTTCTATCATACGTTCAATCCCATAGTTTGATTTTCTGTGACTTTTAGCCCCTCCCTTTTCGAAAATTCGAAAAAAAATCAGACTTGCAGCCTTTGATTGGTAGTACTAAAATCTGATAGGTAACGATTATTACATACTTGGAATCAGCATAATTAGACATTTTTTAATATATCTATTAATATAAAAATTCCGTTTTAGAGTTTTGGTTACTATTGATCCGCGTCACTCCTTACTTACAGTTCACCACCACCAACTGTCTGATGATAGTTAGAACAGGCTGGTAAAACTGGTAAAGTTACTTTACTTATTGTAAACAAATGTTATTAAAAATTAAAAAAACATATTTATTTATTCCTATAGTTATGTTTTATATTATTATAATTTAATGTGTTATCATTGCAAAATATTACTTAGTGTTTTCTATTATTAATAAAATAGTTTTTTATATAGTTTATTTTACTAGACCAACACCACCACCAACTGTCTGATGATAGTTAGAACAGGCTGGTAAAACTGGTAAAGTTACTTTACTTATTGTAAACAAATGTTATTAAAAATTACAAAAAAACTAATTTATTTATTCCTATAGTTATGTTTTATATTATTATAATTTAATGGGTTATCATTTCAAAATATTACTTAGTGTTTTCTATTGTTAATAAAATAGTTTTTTTTATATATAGTTTATTTTACTAGAGACAGTAGCCTACTTACTGTATACTGATATAAGTATACAGAAAGAGGAAGTCGAGAAAGTTTTGCACCATGATTTAACGACAAAAATAAGTTTTTATGGAAAATGAATATGCCAGACTATTAGAATATTAAGAGTCCAAGACTGAATTAAGTACAGACTATTAAAGATGCTCTCATAGTTCAATGGTGCTGTTGGGCCCCCTTGGTCCTAAAGGAAATGGGCATTTCACCATGCTTTTAGCTATTAGTACTGCATTGAAAATAAGTTGTATTTAAGATCCTGCGCTCTAATATTATCACTAAGAAGGGAATTTGGTGGTGGGAAGGGGGCGTTGCCCAAGATTAATCATGGGGGAATATATCAGGGACCCTTAATGTGAGGGAAGACCCCAGGAAAATACCTGAAAAATAATAACTAAAAATTATTTATTCTAGGTTGAAAATTTTCCGAAGAAGAGATTTGAGGGTCCTTATATTAATATTCTTTTTCAGCAAAATAAAGGGCGCCTGGCCTGTTAGGCTTTGAGGGTCCTTAGATTAGTATCCTTTTCACTGCTTAAAATCATAACTACTTAAAAGGGAATTAATTTTTTATTCTTTTCTTCTGTTCATGTGTTGATAAACTTCTTCAGACCAGCGCAATGGACACAACCTCCCCCTCAGTAAGTATTTTAACACTCTTTAAAACATTATGATACCTGAAACGTAAAGGGGGAACGAGCTAATTTTTGGTCCTAAAGTTATAACTGGTACTGTGGCGGGCTAGGGTCCCAAAGGGTCCATCTATGGCTATTAAAGTCTTAACTGGTAGTGTGGTGGTATATAAGCCCGAAGGATACAAGTATGGTCATTACACCTTTAGGTGGTAGTATGGTATAAATTCATCCAAAGGGTCACTCTTAACTATAATATAAATTATTTCACAGGATGAAATGATTCAATGAGCTAATATGCTCTTATTATTTTCTTGTTTATTATTCAGAAGAAAACTTGTTAGTATTTGAAAAAATGCGTTAGCATTATGAAAACTATGTTACTATTCTGAAAAAAAAACTTGTTACAATTAGAAAAAATTGTTAGCAGTAAGAAAAACATGATATTATTAAGAGACAAAATTGTTACTATTAAGAAAATAATTGTTACTATTATGATTTTTTTTTTAGTTTTACGAAAAAACTTTTTTGCTAATAATAAAAATGTTTTTATCAAGAACAAAATTTAATCATTAGTCGTTACTATTAGAAAGAATTTTTTTTAGTATTTAGAAAAATTTGTTACTATTACTGGTTGCTATAGAAATATTTTGTTAGTATTGAGAAAAGCTTGTTATTATTCAGAAAAAGTTGATTCTTTTAAGAAAATTTTTTAGTATTAAGAAAAACCTGCTACCATTAAGAAAAAAAACTTGTTGCTAATAAGAAAAATGTTCTTATCAAGAAAAAAATGTTATTATTACTCAAAAAATTTCTCAGTATTAAGAAAAACTTGTTACTGTTACTTGTTATTATTAGTAAAATTTTGTTAGTATTAAGAAAACTTGTACTATTAATAAACTTGATGCTATTACGAAAAAAATTGTTAGTATTAGGATAAGTACGTTACTGTTAAGAAAAAACTTGTTGCTATTAAGAAAAATGCTCTCGTCAAGGACAAAATGTAATTATTACTCGTTACTATTTTAATTAAAATTGTTAGTATTAAGAAAAACATGGTATTATTAAGAGACAAAATTGTTACTATTAAGAAAAAACTAATTACTATTACGAAAAATATTGTTAGTTTTAAGAAAGAACATGTTACTATTAAGAAAAATGTTCTTATCAAGAACAAAATGTTATTATTATTTGTTACTATTAGAAAGAATTGCTAGTATTAAGAGAAACATGTTACTATTAAGAAAAACATGTTGCTATAAAGAAAAAAATATTATTTTTATTATAAAAAATTTGTTATTATTATGAAAAAATTTGGAATTATTTAGAACAAAAATGTTAGTATGAAGACAAACTTGTTACTATTTAAAAAAAAACTTGTTACTGTTGGTTGTTTCTGTTAAGAAAAATGTTTTTATAAAGAACAAAATGTTATTATTACTCGTTAATATTTGAAATAAATGTTAGTATTAAGAAAAACATGTTAGTACTGAGAAAACGCTTGTTACTATTTAAAAAACTGTAAGTATTATGAAAAACTCGTTACTATTCAGAAGAAAACTTGCTAATATTATAAAAAAAATTTAGTATTAAGAAAAACACAATGTTATTACGAGAAAAAATTTTTACTATTAAAAAGAAAACACTTATTGCTAGTATGAAAAAAATTATTAGTCTTTAGAAAACACTTAAAACTATTTATAAAAATATTTGTATCAAGAACAAAATGCTATTGTTGCTCGTTACTATTAGAAAAAATTTTGTTCGTATTAAGAAAAACTTTTTACTATTTAGAAAAAACTTGTTACAATTAGAAAAAATTTGTTAGCATTATCAAAATTTTGTTATTACTCGCTACAATTTCGGGGAAAATGTTAGTATTAAGAAAAACATGTTACTACTAAGAAAAAAACGTGTTGTTATAAAAAAATTTATAAAGAATAAAATGTTTTTATCAGGAACAAGAACAAAAGAAACTGACTGAGGAAGATGAAAATCTTCTAAGAGGAGGAGTGACGTCAAACATGATGTTTAGAAAGGATTTTTTGAGATATTTCGTGTTGCCTTGCAAATGGCCGTCTAGAGAGGGGTTAAAAGCAAATCCACAATATTACTTTGTTATGTTTTCAATTAAAATATCAGTAAATTGAGTAAATGCATCCGGAACACGATATAAAAGTTTCATGCAATAGTCCAACGATGGAGACTCATTTTATCGCTAAGCATTCTCTGAGAAAATACTTTCATTTGAAGAGGTACCTCTAGGAAATCATCATTTAAAAATAAACCATTTTTCCGAAGTCACTACGTTCCATATGTTTTCTGTTTCTCAAATCCACTCATTTTTCATCCTGACACTCTCCCTATCGATTATAGGCTAGCAATAGATCTCGCTAGTAACAAACTTTCTTCTTTTTTATAGGCTGATTTAGATTGTTGTCTTCACTATATTTCACTTATGCGTTTAATCCGTCTTGTAATCTTTGTATATGAATTGTATTCACTTTGGCTGCAAAGCGTAACTGTTCTTCAGGTTTGAATTTACTTAATGATATAACATTTCTTGCAAACATCTCGTCCAATTCTAGGGTTAGCCGCAATCCCCTTGCAACTTCTACTGCAGCATTAAGCACTATATGATTCTTTTCGCCATTAAATAACAAAACAAATTCTTAACTGCAAGCAAGGAGCGACATTAAAACTTAAAACGAACATAAATTACCCCGTTTGTGAGGATCCTCAACGCCTCACTCTTTACGTAAAAGTTTGACTCTTTCTTACAATTTTACTTTTTAAAACAATTAAAAACTTTAGCGTAAAGAGCGAGGCATTGAGGAGAGGACAACCCCTTTCATTCGTTTTAAGTTTTAATGTCGCTCCTTACTTGCAGTTAAAAAAACTTGTTTTTGATGTAGTTTCCTAACATTTTTTTATTTTGGCTTACCTCAAATCAATGATTAAAACGAAATTTGCATATTAATTTTTTTTTGCTAAATGATTTTGATTGGACGAGTCTAAAAAAATAGGGTGGGGGAGGAGGCCTAATCGTCCTCCACTTCTTAGTTACTCAAAAGTGCAACTAGATATTTTTTTTACAAAAGTTTTTTTAGTAGTAAACATACGCACCTTACAAATTAAATTACATAACGAACTTCTATATTTGTGTATTTTTATTACGTATATGAGGGTTTTCGCCCCCTCGTCAACACCTCACTCCTTATATTAAAGCTGGAATTTTGTCCCAAATCCTTAGAATGACCCCTGAATCACATAAGCCGTAGAATAAATAGTTGAAATTACTAAAAGTGCTTTAGTGTAAAGAGCAAGGTATTGTGGAGGAGACAAACCCCCTTATATACGTAATATTTTATGTTCGTTTTAAGTTTTGATACTGCTCATTACTTACAGTTGAAAAAAAATTATTTATTTTTTAATTGTTTTTTCTTAAATAATGCTAGAAAATCCTGCACCACTTTTATGAATATTCTCTTCCCTCATGATAAATTCCTCCATGGAAAGATGCTCCTACGTAACCCCCTCCCCCTAACCCACACCCACCCCAATGCAAAAAAGTCTCCCTGAAAACGTCTTTACTCTTCACAATAACCATTACTATACGTCAAAGTTTGTAACTTGCAGCCCATCCCCCGGGGATTGTGGGGGATTAAGTCGTCTCTAAAGAAATGATTATTAAGTTTTCAACTTCGTTGAACAGAATGTCTATCTCAAAAGTTTGAAAAAATGTGCTTGGGAGGGGGCCAAGGTGCCCTCCAATTTTTTGGTCACTTAACAAGTGCACTAGAATTTTTAATTTTCGTTAGAATGAGCCCTCTCGCGAAATTCTAGGACCACTGGGTCGATACGATCACCCGTGGGAAAAACAAACAAACAAACAATCCGTGATCTATCTTCTGGCAAAAAATACTAAATTCCACATTTTCTATGACTCTTATTGGGTGTTTTCCCCTGTTTTCTAAAATAAGGCAACGCTTAAAAACAAAAACGAACAAATATAAAACTAAACTTGATGAAAATTATATATTGCAAATCAGCATTAAAATGCGATTCTTTTGATGTAACTATTGGTATCAAAATTCCGTACAGTTCGTTACTACGAACTGTTTGATTTTTAGCGCCTTCAGTATCCAATAGAGTAAAAGCATTCACTAAAGAATAATATCCTTGATGTTGACACACTGAATTCTTTTTCAATTTTACGCGAAGTCGTGCACAATTGCATCACAATCGCCTGTAAATATTGAACCACGATATTTTTTTTACAACCTGGGCTTCCCCGCTTGACTAACAAGCTATAACAAATCACATTACATAGCAACCAAGGAAATCCTGATTTATTTTTTTCTTTTTTTTTAAAGAAATTATTTGGAAAAATCCTTAGAAATCCTAGGATAAAGAAGCCCCCTGAGACTTTTAAACATAACACCCAAGGAAATCTTGGGGGTAAAGAAGCCCCTGGTGGCTTTTCAAAGGACAATCTTAGAAATCCTGAAGTAAAGACGTCCTGAGAATTTCCCCTACACTCTTAGGATTTTTAAGCATAAGAACAATAGAAAAAACATTCCCTATGACGTAACAAGCTCCTACGTCTCTTATTTCTCTATGACGCGCACATGCGTATTGAGAGGGTCGAAAGGGATACCTGGCCATTTGTACTGACGCCCTGGGGGTAGTGGCCGTTTGTATTCCGGGGGTACTGGCCGTTTAAAACCATCTTGGCATTACTGCTCATTAACTCTATTTGAGTCTGCTCTGACACATTACAGCTGGTATGAATTCGCAAAATTTGTGCTTAATGTCCTTACGGAGCCCGACGTTTAGACTAGAAGCTTGTGAAATATTTCTCGGAATAAGAAGTTTCGGTTCCCTTTAGCTGTGTTTCTAGAAAATTGATTATTTCTTTTTTTGTCCTTTCCTTTTATTTTCTTTCTACTTGTAGTTTTCTTACGGGGGAACCAATGCTTTCTCTAATTCAATAAAAAAAAAATTCTGTTTGAAATTTTTATAGCATAAGAAAAATATTAATAGCAAAGTTTATAATACAAAAGAAATTCCTTAAATATCACTTTGTAAAAAGTCCATTCTTACATTTACACTTTTTCCAGTGCTAACTTCAATAGCCGAGGCTTTAACTTCTGTATCACCAAATTCCAGAGCCACCTGTAGTTCCCTTGCCCTCTTACCAGAGTGCTTCCCCTGTGTTAGCTCCATACGCATAGTGGCTAACCGCCTTACGTTAGGTTCTGTAATGTATTTTTGTTCGTCAGAGTCGGAACAATAAACGTTCAGTACCACAACTTGCTGATTAGCTGCAGCTGGAGTATAGCTTCTAACAACTCGGTCACCCAGAGCAACTGACTGATCGGCAATCACAAACTTATCGAAGACATCGGAGCACCATGACTGATTGTCTCGTTTAATTAGTTTTTCTGTAAAAGATACTAGTTAATATATGGGTTGAAAATAAGTTATCTCAACTTTAGCTACTTTTGAGTTCAGAAATTAGCAGGCTGCTACCATGTGTTAATCCGTATCTCTAAAAAAGCCCCAGCCTGGGTACTAAACTTTGATAATTTGTCCTCGAAAGATTGTTTTTCTTTCAATTCTCAGTTTATATTTTCTGCTGAGGAAAATAAAACTACCGCTACAAGTAACAGCTCATTCAATATCAAGCTACCTATATCAACTCCTGTACCCTAATCTATTTAAAACTTCACTTCTTCAGTCCCTCTCATGATATTTCTATTTCTTTTAGACCCTTTCTTATGAACACTTACTCCGTTCACAGACATCTTGCTTTTTATCTGACCTCAGGTGGGTTGGCAAAAGTTCTTTTTTGGTAACCAATCACTGTTCTTCCGCTAAACCAAAGCTAACCGCCTTAACATGTTTTCATTATAGCCCTAGAAAGTGCAATCAAATGATTTAACTTGAATAAATTCAATAAGCGTTTACTCTCTATTTCAATTCAATGCAGTTATAGTAGCGTTCATGTGCGTGTTTAGCTAAAATCCCGTGTCTATACACGTGTCTGGCCAGAAATCAAAGTCTTGGCAAATACCGTTCATAAATAAATTGAGTGCTTATCTTAAACTGCAAATTTGGTTTCAAATGGAGTACAGTCGTCATTTCTTACCAATGAAGAGAGATTATAAAGGCAAAACTTTCAAAATTGTAATTCCTGTTTTTAGTGGTTGGACGAGATCAGCCAAACAATTGCTTTATATTAGCGTGCTTCACTATTATGTCTGATGTTGCAAATTTGCTTATAATGAAAAAGATATATTAATTAAGAAACAAAAGATGAATCTCAATCTAAAAATGTAAATGGTGGAACTTGACACATTCTGATTGGCTGTAGTCGAACCCTAGACTCGAAATTCTAGAGTCTAGAAATGAATACTTAGCTGTAGCTTGTCTAGCAAAGCAAGAAATTTTACTTGTGAACGGTAGTCGCCTAGACATTGATTTCTTGCCAGACACGTTTCTAGAAATGGGATTCTAGCTAGACACGCATGTAAACACTGCTTAAGGAACTTAGCCAGGAATGCTGTTCAATTAAGACCATAGAATAACATGTCACACTGGATGCTTATTAAAAGAATGAATTCCCTGGATTATTTTGATTTAAGATAATAGCTCCCATTGCTAGTTGGGACCTTCTTCTTTCTAATATTTGAGTAATGGCGCCATAATACGTCTGACGACACAGGTAGAGGGTGTACTATTGGAGCCACTACCCCCTCAAGACGCTATTACGCTCACCAGGGTCTTATGCAATACTATAGTATACCTATATATTACGTAATAGGGTTTGTTTAATTATATTAATAAAAAGTTCGTATGTTGGGTAATAGGACTTCTTAGAGGTCCCCACTTGTAACTTAGGAGAGACAGGCGTTTCGGTGTTATGTAATAACGGCGCTCACGTGGGATGTTATGTAACGGCAGTGCAAACGTTGATGTTACGTCATGCCAGCGCAATGACGATGCACACGTGGGATGATACGCAATGACGATGAACACATTGGATGCTATATAATGATAATGTAAACGTGGGATGCTCCGTAATACTTTATTATTTCATTTTCTTTCAAGGTATTTTTTTTCGCAGGGAACCTTTATAATCCCCAAACTTTTGTCCACTTTAGGAATCGAAAGAGATTTCCCCTCAACGGAATGGAGTGCTAGACACATAGACCAAGCTAGACACATAGACCAAGAAGTCCTTCCTAATATTTTTGATCTGGGGAAAATATTCTACGCGACCAGCTGTTTCCTCCACCCAGAGAATCCCCTGCATGCTTTTTTGAATGATTAAATGAATCGAGTGTTTCCAAGTATCCCAATTCTATTGGTCTGTTAAGCGCACCTGAATGTTATAATGTATTAATTTAAATCTTGGTATTAGCAAAACATATTTTGAATGGGTCTTACGTATTACGCTTTATGCAGCAGAAGCCTTATTACTTACAAGAGTAATAATAAAAAAAACTCAACTTCGCAATAAGTTTTTTTGCTTGTAAATGAGTCCCACAAATGAAGAAAAAGTGACACTTTTTTGCATTCGGTCATTTCTGAGATGTTTTAATGAAAATGCATCGTTTCTTTTAGCCAACACTATGCATATTCACACCATCGTGACAATATGCGACTTGTCCATAACATCCCTGTGATACATATTTTTATTCCTAAGGCATTTTCCGATATTTTCATGACAAAAATCATGTTTTACATCCATCGGTTTGTGTTTTCTGAAACACAAACCGATGTTTGTGTTTCAGTGCTTTAAATCCATCAGTTCGTTTTTCCCAAGCCACACCCAACATGATGCCTCCAAATCGCAATTCACACCACCGTAGCAAGCCATGGATGGCAAACAGCAGCCTCTGGCACCCTCATCATTCTTATGGCATTTCCAGATAAGAATCTTGTTTTAAATCCGTCGGTTTGTGTTTTGTCAAGCCAGCTGTGTCTTCTCAAGTCAAAAGACTGTGTGTTTGTCTGTCTTTGCTTGTGTCTGAGTGTGTTTTTGTCTGTCTCTGTATTTTTTTGTGTTTTTGAGTGTTCGCCTGTCTCCGTATGTGTCTGAGTGTGTGTTTACCTCTTTCTGCATTTGTCTCTATGTGTATGTTTGTCTGACTCTATGTGTGTTTTTGTCTCTCTCACCGTGCCTGTGTGTCTGATTGTGTGTTTGCCTGTCTGTGTGTGTTTGAGTGTTTGTTTGCCTTTCTCTGTGTTTGTCTTTGTGTGTTAAGGCCAGGGGGCCTTAACAGCTGCCACGAGTCATCAGAAGAAATTCCATAGAGAGTTTTTCTCTAAGTTTAAACGATCGATTCCAGTATAAACGAATATTTTTGCATGAAAATGCCTGAAAAATGTCTTATGTATGATAATCCACTCCAAAAGGAGCAGTGTGCCAGGCATTGAGTGTCAGAGAGATTCCACTAATCAGGCATAGTTTGCCACAGGGGTGTGAATAGACATGGTGTACCACGAGGGGGTGGCTTGAGAAAACATGAATCGATGGATTTAAACCATTATTTTTATGACGAAAGTATCCGTAAATGCCCTAGGAATAATGGGGGTGCCAGAGGATGCCATGTACCACCCATAGTTTCCCACTCTGGTGCCAACTGCCACGATCATAAGAATGACATTGGGAGTTTTCATCTAAGTTTAAACGGTCAACTGTAGTGCAAACGGACATTTTTGCCCGAAAATGCCCGAAAATGCCTTAAGTGTGATAGTACATACCAGAAGGTGCCGTGTGCCAGGCATTGAGTGTCAAAGGGACGATAAGGGCCAACCTCAGTGTGCCCTGATGGTGTGAATTGACATGGCGTACCGCAAGGAGGTAGCTTGACAAAACACAAAGCAATGGATTTAAAGAATGATTTTTATCATGAAAATATCTGAAAATGCCATAGGAATGATGAGGGTGCCAGAGGGTGCCGTTTCCCTTACATAGTTTGCCATAGTGGTGTGAATTTCTATGGAAGGCATCAAGTTTGCGGTGGCTTGAGAAAACGCGAACCGATGGACTTAAAGCATGATCTTTATCAGGAAAATATCTCAGAATATCATAGGAATGATAATATGAATCGTAGCAATGTTAGGGACCAGCGATATAATGCCACGATGGCGTGAACTGACATGGTGTATCACGGGGGGAGGCTTTAGGAAATACGAACCGATGGATGCAAAGTATGATTTTTATCATTAAAATATCTGAAAGTGCATTAGGAATGATGATATGTGTCACGGGGATGTCACGGAACAGCCGCATATTGTCACGATGATGTGAATAGGCATAGTCTTGGCTCCAAATAATGTTGAATTTTCATTAAAACCTTTCAGAAAAAATCGAAAGCAAAAAAGTGTTTCTTTGTTCTCCGTTCGCGTGTTTCATTTACTTGCGAGAAAACGTATTGTGAAGTTGATATTGTTTTTTATTATTACTATTGTAAGTAATGAGGCTTCTGCTGCATAAAGCATAATACTTAAGACCCACTCAAAAATATTTTTTGCTAATACCAGTATTTTAATTAATACATTGTAACTTGCAGGTGTGCTTAACAGACCAATAGTCAATTGCACTGGGCTGCTTGGAAACACGCAATCCATTTAATCGTTCTAGAAAGCATGCAGGAAATTCTCTTGGTGGAGAAAACAGCTTGTCACATAAAATTTATTCCCCAAATCAGAATATTAGGATGGCTTTCTTTGTCCAGCTGTCTAGCGTTGGATTCTGTTAAGGGGAATCACTTTCGATTCTTAAAATTGACAAAATTTCTGGAATACAAAGGTATCCTGAGGAAATAAAACAACTTGAAGGAAAATGAAATCTCTTAAAGTATTACGTTACGTCCTACGTTTGTGTCATCTTTATATAACAGTCATATGCGCGCTGCCATTGCGTCGCACCCACTTGTGTGCCACCATTACGTAACACCCACATGTGTGCTGCCATTACGTAACACCCATTTGTGTGGAGTCATTACGTAACACCGACGTGTTTGTCATGCTCAGTTACAAGTGGGGTCATTACACATGTAATGCAGTATTCCGTAAGACCCAGGTGTGCGCAATAACGTCTCGAGAGGTTAGTAGCTCCAATAGCATACCCCCTATCTGTTGATTTAAAAGTATTATAGTGTCACTACTTATTTGTAATTAGTTTATTTTTATCCTTACATAGATAGAAAATATGCCAACAATCCATTTTTCAATTGAAGTTCATTTTTATGAACTAAAAGTCCCCGTAATATGCTATTATGAGTATTTGAAGTAACAAGGACATCAAAATAAAAATATTTTTTCCTACTTGATCTGTCTTTGCCAATTGGGCTTGTTCATACTTGAAAACCATATTTATTTTGGTTGATTCAAAAGTATAAAGCTATTACACTAACTACACACTTTCAGCAGTGTTGCCAAGCTGAACCAAGAAAAAAAAATAATAATTTCAATTAAACAACGCTTTTCTTCCACAAAAACTCAAATATGAACAGTATGTTGATTCCTAAAGACGGGCAAACCTTCAAAGAAAAGATACACCTGTCTAAGGTGTATCTACAGGTGTAAAGATACACCTGTCTGAGCTGTCTAATGACAAATGTTTTCAGGTTTTTTTGTAGCTGGTTTTTCACTCACGTGTCTTCGTTGTGAATTTGGCACTTACTACTACCAACAAATTTATAAATGCTTAAGGACGTAGTCTTTATAAAAAATGTTCTAGATTTTTCTGCTATTTTTAAAGATCTATCTAGTCATTCAAGTTTTCTCTTAATCAATCCCAAGTAGGCTATCATAATTCATTTTCATTGTCCTTGGTTCTTTGTATATGTTTTTTTTTTTGCACAAAGGCTTCTTTGGATATATTTTATCTTACTTTCCTACAAAGAAAAATAATTCGGCTAAATTCAGTCAGCTATTTTCATTTATTTTCATTAATTCTAATGAGTGCTAATGGGCTTGTTGAACTAAGGACATGAAGCAAAATATAATTGTAGATTCTCACCAACGGGATGGATTCCTGGAATGTATTTGTTTAGGACACCAACTCCAATTGTTAATCGGGATCTTCTGATAGCAACAATACCAGGGTTTAATCCAAAGTACACAGCACCCCGAAGTGTTACCAAACTTGCATACTATAAAAAAACTTTTCTAAAAAAACTTCTAGAACGAAAAGTTTTTTTTTAAAATAACTTTTCTAACTAAATTTCTGGTGAAAAAATAAGAAAAAAAAGTGACAACTGACCATGCTCGACTAACGGTATATGATATTTTGGAAAAAAAAGAAAAGACAAGAATAAAAAATAAAGAGGATTAAAAAGCAAATAGGCGTGACAACAAAGACAGAAAAACTGGCTCACAGTTAAAGCTTAAAAGCACAAATGGCTGGGTAAAATTTATGATTTTGTTTCCAAAAAAAAAAAAAAAAACATGAACATCCAATGCAAAATCGTTGGTAGTGCAGTAGTGCTACGTAAGTAAAAAGCGAATAAGCTCTTTGCATTTTTATAATTATTATAATATTTTTTTTCCCGTCCACTTTGTATGGAAGGAATTATCGTTCACATATTGAAAGCGGCTTATTTGAGTGGAAATGGAAAGCTCCAATGTGCTTTTTAAGAGTTTAAACTGATTGGAGGGCATCCAACTCCTCCCCCTCCATGCCTTTTTAGCTGCTTTCCCCCTAAGGAATCTGATAAATGTTTTAAGATCGCCATTTTGTTGAAAGTCGTCGAAAGGCCAAACGAATACGAAACTGGTTATGAAACGACCCCTCGCAGCTCCTTGGGCAAGGGCTCTAAATTATGCAAGTTGTCAATGTTTATCCCAGGGGTTTTAAGCTGAAACTTTCAGTGCATATCGAGGGTGGTGTTGGACTAAATTAAAAGGCAATTTATGCTATGTCCATTCAGTCGGAACTTTCAGGGTATGTTGACGGTATGTTGAACTAAATAAAAAGAAACTATATGCACGCAGTTTGTACATAAGATGTATCTGCAATATGAGTGTAGCTGCTAAGCGCACAAAACTGAAACTTTTAGGACATGTTGAGCCGAACCGAAAAACACAGGGCCATTTATATTGTCATATTGTATTATATATATATATATATATATATATATATATATATATATATATATATATATATATATATATATATATATATATATATATATATATATATATATATATATATATATCTGTAACATCTCAAAATGGCAGGTTAACTAGCTAAAGCCGTCAAGAAATGTTTAATTAGATGTTGAACTACATCAATATGCGCTACGGGCAGGCAGGTTGACAAAATGGTGGATATGCAATGTCTCAAGAGCATATAAGGGTATTGAGATGAAACTTTCAGAGGTTTTTGAACTAAATCAAAATAAACAATATGCATCCAGGTTTTCAAAAGGGCGTATCTGCAATGTCTCATGAAAAACCAGTTTTATTAAGTCTAATTTTTCCTGGGTATGTATAGAACTAAGTAGAAAGACCCTGTACGCATCCAGGTTGTCAATGAGGCATATTTGGGAAATGGAGGCACTTAAAACTGCGTGTTTGGTCATTTACTACAATTTTTGGGACCTTTCTGATCTTGCAAAGCTAATATAATATTAAGTAAAAACTTGAAGATAGTGAGATATTCGCCCTCCCAATAAAACTGAGAGGGGTCTCATTTAAGAGGCATAGCCCAGATTTCATATACCTGCACTAATCTCTTATCAACGCCACAATATTCTATGATTAACAGGGCTGCGTTTTATCCCTCTGCTCTTTTATAGTTTCCTATTATCCCATACATTCTGTCATCATTTTGCTTTTGAATCATCCTATTAGAAAGAGATAAAAGAGCTCTCCATTCTTGTTATTATAAGCAGAGTAATAATATTCTTAGTTTCCGATCTTGGCCCCAAAATTGATAAATATGAAACAACTGATCTTACCATTGCTGTTTTCCTCACGCGTATTCTGTCAGTTGTGACTCGTTTTGTTTCAGCTGTTGTGCTGGATGTGTTCTTTTCTTTCTTGTTCTTCTTGCACATTAGGCTAAATTCTACTCTGCTAATACCTTTTTTGCCTTAGTTTATTATTAATCTGTTCGTTAGCTTTATGTTAAAAAATAGGATATCAATCTCATTCATTCATTCTTGAGGGGCTGTATCCAGCCCTGGGAAGCTAATGCTGTTTCCAGGGGGCTAGAGTCTGAACCCTCCCCTCTAAATGTTTGCGTGACTCGTAAAGACGTAACAAAAATCAATATAGACCAATTTTTGAGGAAATTCCCCCTCCCTAAAAAATCCTGTATACGTCCCTGTTTTAAGCACCAAAAATGCTGCAAGTATTTTATATGGTGTGTCACCTGGTTCTCAAGAAACTTAGAGTTTACAATTACTATGCAATTTTTATGCTGAATTGCCAAAAGGTCATCATCTCTGTGAAATTTCATTTCGCAATATTATTTCCTTGTGTAGTTTATTGAATGCTTCAGCCAGAGCTATAGTGAAATGAAAAAGAATACCTGAGGAATAACCACTCTTAATCTGTCGTTGAAAACCTCTCTCACTTTATGCTGTAGAAGAGCAGATTCAGCAAAACCTCCAACAAGGAAGAGGTTACTTATACCCTCACATGACGGATCCCTCAAAACGCTGTCGATGTGTTCTATGATGGAAGTTAAAGTAGGCTCAAATAAACGGCGCATTGCTTCTTGGTCAAGCCTGGGAAATAATTATTTTAAGATTGGTCTTCGATAGGTTGCAGTTATACACAACCGCAAAAAAAAAAGTTGAAAAATATAACACAAACTCTTCAGGAAAGCCACTGACTTGAAAATTGACATAAAAGGGAACAAAAATGAAAAAAAAAAAAAACACAATCACAATTGAATTCTTTCGACATAAAAAAAAGTTACTTCACAGAAAAGTAAGACGAAGATATATTTAAATGGCCAACTTTTCTTATTTTTACATTTTAACACATTTTATTTATTTTCTTCGGTAGAGTTTTTCAGTTAATTTTTATTTGCCTTGAAATAGTAGCAGTATAGTAGCATATTAGACCCAAAAAACTGCTGGATCATGGCCACAACAAAAGATTGTATATCGCCAGATTGTATATCAGGCAAACGCTAAAATACCCTTGATACACCATTATGCCATTAACGTACCATACCTTTAATATACCACAATATACCCTTATAATATAATATTTATTTCTAACCCACTTACATCAAAAAGATAAATAGTGGAGTAAAAACTTGAAGAACAACGGAAAACAAATAACAAATAAAAAAAAAACAAATAACAAAAAAACGAGAGTCAACAATAGACATTAATCATACAAACGGATCAGACCGTGGTGAGGCGACAAACGCCGATACGCCGTTTCTGAGAGCTTTTTGTGTAGATCAGTCAGCTTCTCAGTAATGTTCGGAAGATGGAACTTTTTGATTATCTTTCGATTCTTATACCACAGAGGAAGATAGAGAAGAAATTTACAGAAACGGAAATAAGAGGATCGAATATCGCTAATGTCTTTTTTCTTAAATATAGGGTAAAGCCCAGAAAGGTAAAGAACAGAATGATCGGAAAAAGTAGAATAAAGCTTACCAAGGGCAATACGATTGTATTTCCCTCGATTGGCTACAATTTTAGAGTAACCAATCTGGATTTTCACTCTAGCATCCCAGACAGCACGCTCCCGAAGAGTTTTAAGATTTTTTGTAAGTGTAATACCCAACCACCGGATCGAATCTACATGAGGGATAGAAAAATTTTGAAAAATTAGAGGCCTAGGAGAAGAGGGAACATTGAAAGAAAGATACTCACATTTATCAACATTAAGCGAAAGACCGATTTTAGTAAAAGAAGAAGAAACTTTATGAACCATCTGCGATAGACTGAGTTTAGACCGGCTAATTAGAAGAATGTCATCAGCATAAGCAAGGTAAGAAATATCACTCAAACCAACAAAACACATAGAAGAAATATTCTCAAGAATACCAGAGATACAAAATTTGAAAATACTAGGAGATAACACTCCACCCTGCCGTACGCCCCGACGAACAAGAACATTAGAAGATGAAAGGGCACCATTAGTTTTAATTCGAAGATAAGAATTACTATACCAAAACTTTAGAAGAAAAATAACTGAAAGTTTAATACCGTGACTATAAAGAGAGTAAAGAGCCTGACAATGTACAACACTATCAAAAGCCTTAGAAAGATCAAGAGCACAAATATGAAGACCGTACCCTTTAGCCGAAGCATCTTTAAGAAGGATAGCAAGAGCACGGTGAGCGTGCTGGCACCCGATGCCAGACCGAAAACCAAACTGATTCTCCCCGAAATTAGCATTCATACTTATGAAAGGAAGTAGGATGTGTTCAAGGATTTTACTAAAATTACAAGAAACCGTGATAGGCCTGTAAGAAGAACAATCCAAAGGAGTCTTACCTCGTTTAAGTACAGAAGTGACAGTTCCACACAAAAAGCTGTCAGGAACGAGGGAACAACAAAGGCACATTTGGAAAAACAACTGTAAATGGAAAAACAAAGTCGGGCAATTTATTTTTAGATGACAAGCACTGATACCGTCAATATCAAGAGAACTAGATTTCAATTTCTTAACAGATGCAATTACAGCGTCAACTGAAACGGGAATAACTTGTGCCTGAGTCAGGGAAGGCGGGAGAACCGAATCAAGCAGTTTCGAATAAAGCGCGTGCACTGCATAATTCAATTTGGAAAATATAACTGAATAGTGGTCAGACCATGCAGAAGGCGTAATGTGGCAATTAGGATTTGCCGAGTTATTTAAATTAGCTGAATTAATCACTTTGTCCCATTCTTTCTTATTGGTAGGATATTCTAACCCTTTGTAACGGCTCGATCGCAGACATTTCTTAAACTCACGCTTAGTTTTTTGTTTTATTTCAAACACATTCCCAGCTAATGGTCGACCGTTAGCAACCCATATACGCAGCCACAATTTGGCTTTATTTTTCACACTTTTCAGCTCAGGGTCACACGACCAGATTGGTTTCCTTGTACTTTTCCTCACTCGCTCCTGAGGGACAGCAACCTCCTCAGCGCGTTTTAAACACCACACGATTTGGTTGTAATAATGATTCAGATCGTAATTACTTTTAGTAGGACTAACACTCAGCTGGAGTAGATGAAAAGGTACACGTAAAGAACCAAGGAGAATGGCCAGGGTTGAAATATATAATGGCATATTAACATTTTTCCAATTACTACGCACAAACCATTTAGAGACAGGAGCACAAGCCTGGTCAGTACTATTTTTCTAATCGAAAAGCATAGCGATAAAGGAAGGTGATCAATATCTTGCTCATCTTCGTGGACATGCACTGTTGAAGATGTAATGAACGGGGAACAAATCACGTGATCAATATCCGATAAGCTCCCGGAATTATGCACATACGAGAAGGGTAGATCCTTCGCAATTATTCTGTAATCAGGGAGACAATCAAGTAGGTTCACAGTACGAGCAGAATCACGTTTTACATCAGTGTTCATATCTCCAATAATAATAAATTCGTACCCATTTTTGCTTATACTTTGAAGGAGAGTTTTCAAACTAGAGCATGCTTTGGAGAATTTATTAAGCGATGTCATATTCTTCCCATCGTGAGGCAGGTAAGTGTTTATCAATACGGTTTTACCAAGTCTTATAGCCAATAAATGTTCATCAGAGAAATAGCATGACGGGGACAGAAAGCTGAGCTTTTGTTTTATAATACATGCTAAACCCCCTGAAGGCCTTCCAAAAGTAGATTTAGCATTTGTTGTAAAAACAAAGTGGGCGGAACTGCGGCGCAGGAAATTAACACTCGTTGCGGTCAAAAGATGTTCCTGAAAGCATACAATGTCAAACTTACTGTACAGTTCATCAATGGTCAGGTCCTTGTTTTTTTGTCCCATTAATATTGAAGGACACGAGTGATAGTGATTCAGACATTAGTTTGTTTTCGGTAACTTGCGACTGACAATTGCTTTCAATTTAGGGCAAGTGAGGCTAAACGAAACATGATCACCTCCACAGTTTGCGCACTTAGGTGACAAATTGCAAGGCGAGTCTCTATCTGAAACATGAGGACCGGCACATCGCGCACATTTTGGTGTAACACTGGGACAAGACGACTGGAGATGGTCAGGGGATCGGCAATTGTTACAGCACCGGGGAATCGCTTTGAACTCGTAAACACTTAGGATTTCGTATCCAACTTTGAGACCATATCTAAATGCTTCGACTCTTGATGTTGCATCAGAGAATTCAAGTTTTACTGCAAGCGATTTCCCTAGCCTAGAGGCACCAGAAACACCAGGGCACGATATCAGGTGGGACAGTTCAAAATCATGCGGGATTCCCTTCAGGAGTCCGTAAAACTTCTTGGTTAGAACTTTCGCAGAAGAGCCAGTAAACGCACTAGTCACCGATAAGCGGAAATCTTCAGCAACTGACTTATCTATATTGATAAACAGTTTGTCACGAACAGGGCGAATGCTAGTGATTGATTCGTGTCCATCGATCTGATCTATCAGATATTTTCGTTTAATTGGGTCCGAAAGGGTAGATGGAAGGTTCGACACAACAATAGTAGCATGCGATTCGGGAATTGCAGGTTTCGGCAGTTGCGGGTAATTCAGTTCATAAGCATCCAGCTTGGTGGCAACAACCTTGAGTAGTTGTTCCACGCGATTCACCTTTGTTGACAGCCTAGAATACGCAACTGCGGGCAAAACCGGGACCTCGGTTGGAGACTTGATCACATAAATCGGAGTTGATACCTCCTCAGAGTCCAGTTTCTTAATAAAATCAAGAATATCTTTCACATTGTTCGCAGAAGCTTTCGCACCGATGCGCCGGGGGGCAATTATCATTTGGCGCAACCTTCGCCCAAAATTCGCTTTTCGCATCAGCAATAACACCGCATTCAAAAAAGTCTATTGCGTGTTGAATAATAGTAGCTTCTTCAATACCTTCTTCCCAGTTGTTTTGCAAAAAGTTGTTATTGTTAAATAACAACTGTTTATGCAAAAGTTGTTATACCTTCTTCCAGTTGTTATGTATATCAAGCAATGACAAGCACAAAAAACCATGAACCGTCGATATTCCACGTACTTAAAAAAATAGAAAAAAGGTGTAAAATCTAAATGCTAAAAGAGCCAAAATGGAATCAATGTGTTCCGATTCCATAAATTTAATAGATATTTGAACATTGATATAGAAGGCAAAGCAAAAAAGAACAAAAAACACAATCACAGTTCCAAGTATTTCGACAAAAAATTGTCAATTTTCAGAAAGGTAAGGCAAAGACATATTTTAATTTTAGTTTTGTGTTTTTAGTAAGTTGATAAGGAAGGTTTAAGTGAAAGGTTTGAATTATCAGGTTGGAATAGGTTTCTATTCTGGCTAAAGGCAGTCACTCAAAGTCTGTTCTTTTCTAAAACGAAGTGATAGACATAATTACGCCCAATTCTTATTCTATTAAAGTGATTATAAGGCAGAAACAATTTTTGTTTCGGCTTCCGCACCTCTGTGGTCCTATTACTGTCTTAAGACTCTCTCAGAACTACATTCTTCTGCCTATCTTTATGGTACGCACTGCGAACTTCAAATAGGCACTTCGTGTATGACATTTTAGTCACAGTTTAGTTTACTTTTTCTTTCATATTAAAATTTTCAAGCTGGGATAAATGGGACAGGTCAAAAAGATCTATTTACCGAACACAGTCTTGAATATGTTGTTTATTGAAACCTAGGAGATGTT